>NW_027273867.1:14057500-14335000 GCF_046630095.1 Trachinotus anak | reverse complement strand
ACACTTACACACACGCATACACACACACAAATAGACAAAAACACACACACACACATATATATACAACCCAGACACCCTATACCTACCATCCAGACATCTGGGGGTTATGGGACACTAGTGATGTGTGTGTGCATGTTTGTTTGTGTATGTATGAGTGTGGGGTTTTTCCGGCAGGGGGTACGAGACCTGACATGATGCACGTCAACACTTTGAAAGCAAAGAAGAGATAAAAAGGTGTTAAACTAACACACTGACTCTGGCAGAAATATCTTGTTAGAGAAAATCCTCAATGAATAGATTATCAAATTGGCAATAATTTGTCCTCTTTGTATGTATCAAATGCATAATCTTTAAGATTACTTCTCTTGCTCTCACATTTCACTTTTACCCTTCCCATGCAACCAGGGTCAACACACAGTCTGCTGTCGTACAACATTTGTATTGTACAGTATATAGTAATTCTGGCCTATCAGATAATGGCTTTTAAATGTATCTAAGCCTGATAAGTGGCTGGCTGTGACATAAAAACTACAGTATAAGACTTCAGATTAACATGGGAAATTATTTGTGTGAAATATTGACGAGAAAGGGTAATAATTATTGATGTTGATGTTTTTATGTTTTATTTCATTTTTACATAACATTCAGCGAATGTGTGTGCCTAATGTTTAAAGTTATATCACAGAGTCCTAAATACACATTAATGATGAATAGCAAGAATAATAGCTCAATCTCATTGGTAGAGAGAACAGTTATTATTGTGCAAGTCATTGCAATTTTCTTTAAAATTATGTCAGGTATTACACTTGAAACTATGAAAATGCTGATAACCAAAACAATAATACTAATACAGTACTAATGCTACACTACCAATTAACTCTTGGCAGCTGATTGCCTCCTGGCTAATTAAACTGACAAAAAACACTTTTAGAAAATGGATGGCATATTAAACTCTACCTTCCTTTTTTCCTTTTGTTATGTAGCCGGTACTTACAAATACACTTTGAGCGGTACAAAGGGAAGGACTGGGTGCAGGAAACACCACCTCGCTGAGTCATGGCCTCCATCTCATCCAATATTGTCTTTAATTGGGATCTTGTAAAGCAATGTTGTTAATATTGGACTTGCAAAACATTCCTTGATTTCAACATTTGAATGTATGATATTATTATAGCATAATCTGCAGTGCTAATCAGGCCTGAGAGCTATTTAGTAAAGGATTTTAAGATATCGAAGGGAATAATTTTGGGAAATACGCTTATTTGTTTTCTTGCCAAGAATTAGACAGAAACATTGATACTACTCTCACATCAGTACGCTAACTATGAAGCGACAACCAACTCGGCCCGAGTTAGCTAGTTAGCTTAGCACACAGACTGGAAACAGGGAAACAGCTACCCTGGCTCTGTCCAAAGGTAACAGAATCCTACCAGCAACACAAAGGCAAAGTCAAAATGAAAAAAATTACAAATAGATGTTTTATGGTAGGTTATGGGAAGGACTATTTCTATCTTTATGTATTACCTTAATGTCTGATCAAGAAATAGTCATGAACGTAACGCACTTTAAAACACCGATTTCTCGTTTTTTTTAATGCTTCGGCAGTGGCAAGACAAGCAGTGCTTGACCAGTTAAAGCTAAATGTAGACATCAAATAAAATAATACTGAGGTTGAAGTGATATCTCTTCTTACATCTGATCTCAGAACAGCGTTCTTTCCCATAAAGGATCTGATGTTGGCTGTTTGCATTCATCATGTAATGTACTGCCCACTTGTGGCCGCAGTAGGCTATTGTGCCTGGAAGCAAGGTAGCGTCTATTATTTCTGTTATTTTTGTGGGCATGACTGTGTCCCATTGACAAAGGATTGGGCTTGTCAACACAGATGGGTGGGTGGGGTGGGGTGGAGGGGGTGGGGGTTGGGGGTGGGGGTGGGGGTTGGGGGTGGGGGTGGGGGGGGGGACGTTTGCATGTTCAGGATAGCTCTGGGATCTTTGTCAGGCTTTAGCTTTAGTCACAAGTGAGCTTGTCAAGCCTTTGACTCAGCTTCCATTCCTCTGAAATCAGTTATGATGTTGCACGCATTATCATACACATGCACAGATGTGAGTGGACACTTGTGCAATAGAAAACTTCAACTGTCTTTTCTACCTAAGTGTTAAGTCATGCTTTAGTGTCTTGTCTGTAAGCACATGCCCCTGTGCTTTGGGTTTATTAAGTAGTGTGTGTAGAATATGCACCTATGCCTGCTACCAACAGCAGAGGGTGAGCGGCTTGTGTAATCTTTCCCTCTGCTGTGGCAAGGAGAGAAGGAGGGAGAGAGTGTAGGATGGAGGGGGCTGCTTCAGACAGAAAACAAATCCAAACAGATGTTAGCGAGTGTGGGAGCGCTGTGTGTGTGTGAGAGTGTGTCTCTCTGTTTGTGTGCGTTGGGAGGGCAAAAAAAAACCCCGAAAACATTATGAGGGATCAGGCAAGCAGGGAGGGTGTGTGTGTGTGTGAGAGTGGTCCAGAGCATGTGGGAGTGTTTGTGTGAAAATAAACGTGTGTGCATGTTTGTGTGTGCTCACCATTGTTCATGCAAATGTTGGTGCCCCGTGAGTTTTAATGTTCAAGTATTTGTACAGTCACTGGTGTGCGTTCAGCGCTTTGTTATTGTGTTCATACAAGAGTGTGTGTGCATGTGTGTGTGTGTGTGTGTGTTATGTACTGACTGAATATCATGTGGTGGACCAGCCAGGAGGAATGTTTGTCAATCATGCATGTTTGCGTGAGTGTGTCCTCTCAGCCCTGGAGGATGAGATGCTACTGTGGCTCAAGGTGTCATTATTGTTTATCTTGTTAACAACTCATCCGTCCTCCCTGTGAAGACACACACACACATACACACACACACACACACACACACACACACACACACACACACACACAGTTTCATTTGTTACATAAGATGATGGCTCTCAGGCCCAAAGATAACGAAATGTCTGCTGCTACATTTACACACACAGACCAGGGAACTGTGACATCAAACATTTGGACTTTGTTGGCCTTGTTTCTCTTCTTAATTCCTGGATGAAGCTTGTTGGCAGCAAATACTCATTATTTAATCTAAAAGAATCCTAAAAGTAATTACCACTAAAAGACTGATTTCCTAATAATTTTCAAGGAAGTTTCCTGGGAAGAACAATATAGTGTGGCTATACTTGTAGGGAAAATCTGTTGGAAACTTTATTCTTCCTTAGGGATGGGAATCGAGAACCGGATCCAGTTGAGAACTGGTTCCATATTATCCTGACCATCAGAATCTTATGCAGCCGAGTTTAACAAGTTGTTTTTATTAATGCCTGCATGTTTTTCAGAGCCTGGCAGCTCTATATGCTCACTGGGCAAGTTGTGTAGGGATCTGCCTTCTCCTCATGTCAAAGTCGTTGTCACTGTTTACAACGTTGATGAGAGGATGAAGTGGAACTTCACCATGAGAGTGAATTGCGGGCACAGCAATCACATAAACTCTCCTCTCCAAGTTTCATGTCAGCAAATAACAGTTGGCTAACGTTAAGTACTAGCTTGCAGTGCATCTCTTTATAGTGTGTCTGTCTCTTTAACCGAGCAGCACGTTTCTTTGTCTGTCTGTGTCTTGCTTACCAGCCACCTCCACAACTGTTCTGCGACTTTGTGCTTCACAGACGTTAGAGTGCACCGGTAATACAACTATTTATTATGTTTGGATTATGTATGGTGTTTATAAACCGCAGCTCACAAAAGATAACCACAGACAATATGTGATGCACATCATTTATATGATGCATCTCACTGAGTAAACTTGCTTTGATTTCTCTACATGTGCACCTGTTAAACTACAATGATCATGTCACAAATAAACATGATTCTGTCTTTAAAGCAACAGACTCAAGAGTTTCTTGGCAGGTGAAATAGGATGTGCCATGATCCTGGCAATGCCAGTAACTACCTTGCAAATAGGTGCAGTTGTGCCACTACCCCTGGTTGACTTCTAAGAAATAATGCACAGCAAAGTTGCAAACCTTTTTTGGACAGTACATTTTTGTGTACAAAGTGTATTTCCTCTGGTAGAAGTGCGTGAGGGCACAGCGAGATGACTTCTCACTCTCTATGAACAACTTTGAAACAACACCCTACATCCTGAGACACACACAAGCTGCTTTTATAACTAAAGCTCAGTGTGTGTGTATGTGTGTGTGTGTGTGTGTGTGTGTGTGTGTGTGTGTGTGTGTGTGTGTGTGTGTGTGTGTGTGTGTGTGTGTGTGTGTGTATGCGTGTGTTTTTGTGTAAAGACTTGCTGTTGTATCTGGTCACAGAGGCGGCGTTACTGTAGCACCTAACAATGACAAGAGCCAAGATGTCTGCTTGATTGGTTTTTAAGAGACCCACCCAAGGGACTGTTGTCCAGCCCTATTGGCTCCAAATTGTGTGTGTGTGTGTGTGAGTCGACAGGCTCAGTATCCCCTGGGTCACCAAGCCCCATATTCAGACCAATGTTATCCTGCATGGCACCGCTTCCTGCTGCGGTTGTTCACTATAGAGCAGCAGCCACTCAATACAGAGTCAATTATCGAACAGAACAATCAAAGAAATGAAAGGCCGACAACATGCACGCATGGGGCTGAGACACACACGCACACACACACACAAGGAGCATGTGTAAACAATAATGTGAAACCTTTACTCCCACCCTCTTCCTCTGAGTAAGAGCATGAGCATCCCTGACTCCCTTTCACTGACACACACAGATAAGTATGAACACACAGATAAGTATGAACACACATATCCTGACTGGCATTGTTGTGTGTGGGTTCTATCGGACACTGCCTTAAACAGATCAGAGATTCAGATGAGTTTCAGATCCAGTTCGAGAGGCAGACTGATGCATTTAAACTTATTGGACACCTAAACACTGCACAATGGTTTCTCATACTCAGACAGGATTTTACATCTTAACAAGCTATCACGGCGACAACTATTTTATCTTTTGTGTTGATGATGATGGGTTTAACAGTAGCAATACAGCATTCTTGTTACAAGTTAATCCGGCAGGAATGTGCACTTGCACGTATGTGATTGGCCAATGCAGCTTCTTGCAGGATTACATCACATTGCACTGCAGCAAAAATTAAGCGAGGAGCAACCTGTTTTGCTGGACAACCCTGCGGCGGCACAGCTGCTGCGCTAACAGACAGGCTCCTTTCAAATAAATGAGAGGGCTGCATGTTTTTCTTCACGCAGGGCTACTGTCAATCTGAAGGTGATATAGATGGTTATAATCTGGAGCAGCAAGCCTGAAGATATGGGATGGGCCTGAATCTGTAACATAGTCTTAGTTATGTAAGACACTGGATCTGAAGAAGTGAAGGCTTGCTGTGTCAGTCAGGGGATTAAACGACAGCTGACAGAAGCCAGAGGGAACCATTTCTAAATTATGATAGAAACATGATGATTGGATAATAGACGTTCTGATATAGTCAGATCGGTTGATGTAAATAAGAGAAAAAATAAATAAAACACAGTCAGCTGATTGATTACATTATGAAAAATTGCTAGCGAAAAGAGTGACTGGTTGTGTGTTGCCATGGTGATCGTCTGCCAGACAATTACACTGACAGGACTCATGTACTAAAGCGTGGGGGGAAATCAACGGCCACATGTAAGAGTTTGTTTTGTCTTCTGCTTTTTTTCTTGGGCGCGACGGAGGAGAGAGGAACAAGACAAACAGGGTCTGTACTGAACACTGAGTCACTCGTTTATAAGTCAACTTGTTTCTCTTCTGAAGGCCCATGGGCTCTTTTCCCAGTGTCTGCTCCGTGCCAGCTGTCACACACACACACACACACACACACACACAAAAGTAAATATTAACACACCTTTGCATTTGCATATACAGACATGCACTGATAGCAGTCAGGCAGATTATGTGCACACACCCATACACACACTCCTCCACATGCTCAGATGTAGCTACACTCAGACACACACACACACACACGCACACACTTACAGATGCATGTTGAGGAGCTCATGTTTTCCCACCAGCTCAGGCTTGTGGGAAAATCCTTGCTGGTCAGTAATTGATTCCGCCCTGCCAGCTCCATTAGGTTACAGCACAGTCGCACATACACACACACACACACACACACACACACACACACACACACCACACATAGACACAGACACACGCACAGGGTGAGATAAAGGCTGCCCAGACGTGCTCTCCTCCTATTCGTCATGCCGCTTCTCCTTTTTTTTTTTTTTTTTTCAAGTCTCTGGTGTGTGTTCAGACTAAAATGAATTCTCTCACTCTGTCTGTCTTGTCATTTATCCATCCAGTCTCATTTTAACATCACAGTGTCTTTACTGAAAATGTCAATTAAAAGACATTTATACTTAAAAAGATGTACAAGCTGTACAACATACAACACCTTCTATCCTTAGGCCATGAAGAAAAACTCCTTCCTACAATCTCATGCTACCATTTGCCAAATATTGCCTACCTGATTTAAAACAAAAGGCCAATTTTTGTTTGAGAGAAAAGGTTGTTATTTTAAAGGCATTATGTTTGTATACTTATATTCAAGTGACAAAGTTATCACTGTCATCCAATGGGACCAAAGAGGGAAGTCAGGTGACAGTCAGGTGTTACTATAGAGCCACAAAGTCCACAGAGGAAGAAGAGTTCTGGTCTCCTATCAACAGTTAATGTTGGCTTGTTTTAGTCATGACTATAACTGTTCTTTAACCTCAAACAAGTTGTAATAATTGGAACCAGGATAAGAACGTTTCACTAAACTTAAAATAGTAATTTTAACCCCAACCACAATATTTCTCTAAACCTAACCAAGTCCTTTTTTGTGATGAAACTTTGAACCAAACCTTTGTACTGGTTTTAGAAGCCATGATCAAATGTAGTGCTGCTGAGATCAGAAAGCACTTCTGTGTGTGGTTTTAGAAGGCACCAGTACTACTGTTTTTTTTCCTTCACTTTTTAATACATTTTCTATGAAGGAGCCCACTTTATTCCCCTCTCCCACTCTCTTTTTCTCGTCTCCCCCTAATTTCTTTCTCACCACTTTCCCCCATAATTGGAATGACAGTGTTTGTTGGTTTTCTGCCACTCCACCACCTGCTACACACACACATACACTTTGACCTTTACACCCTCTCCCCCAGCAAGCTCCGCACAACCACCAGCACACACCACATGCTCAGACACACACACACACACACGCGCACACACACGTCATGTACTGGAAGTGTACACCCACATGCTTTTCAGCACATAAACAGACACACTCTCTCACACAGATATAGTGACATAAACAACTACACACATATAAACACACAATTGCCACTTTTTCTTATCGTCGCCGTTACAACCCCTCCCTTTTATTATCACACAGCCCGAGGCTCAGCAGCATCCAGTCTGGCTTCCACTCAGCACTTCCTATCCCCGATGAACAGCCATTTACCGTTCAGCTCACCGTTATCAATTACCATCATCGCCATTATTACCATGACTCCTCCACTTCAAAGGCTTCATCAAAGCCGTCTCATCAGGGAGAACTTTCACATGGGATAAAGATTTTATTTTGATGTTTTCACGTACAAAAACAGCAAACAACAAAGATAGCTGTTTTAACTTTGGCATTAATTTTCATTCCAAAATGAGTTATCTGCCGTTTGAAACATGTGACGCCCTAGTCGTGTAAAGAGATTTGAGAAGAAAGAGCTGGAAGTTAAACTTACAATGGCATGGTAAAAAACTGATGGAAGTAGATTTAAAGTTTCTTTGTAGGGGTATTAACTTAATGAAATATGTATATTCACTTTAATTGTTAGCCTATTAATTGTGATGTTATTGTAATGTTTTGTTGGGAATCTGCAATGTGAGCTTTAATTTAAGAAGCTCATTGTGTTCGTTTTACAGTGCCGACTTGTGCTGGGTACCTTAGCACTTGGGTAATGTGCCTGTATCACTGAGTTTTGAAAAATTTCTAAAACTAAAGATCATAATTTTGCAGTATTTTGGTCTTAACTGTGTCTATTTAAACAACAATTTACATTTGAGAACTTTTGCTTGTGTACTGTAGCAAAACAGGTTAATCCTAACGCAAGATATAAAAAACAGTCTAACATGCTATCGTTAACACGTTGATGTTTAGTAGATAAAAATAGCTGTGCTCATGTTTACCATGTTATCCATCTAAGTTTAACGTGAGAGGATTCTAACAGTTGCTAGTTAGCACTAACCACAAAGTACAGCTGAGGCTGATGTGAGTGTTCTTTGTTTGGCAGTTATTTATTCATAAACCCAAGTTTTGGATAAATCATTGAATCATTGCCATCCCTATAACCATGCCGCTAACTTGGTTAAAAAAAATCTCAAGCGATACCTAGTTTTATTGTGTAAAAATCTGTTGCAACTGATTATGTCAAAGCTGAAGGACAACAAATGAATTCATCAAACTGCATTAAATGATCCAAAAATCATCACAGACTAAAAAATAATCATTCTAATAACTAATATTGTTATTTCATCACATTAAACATTTACCTGTGATTAACACGATCTGAGGGGAGACATATATTTAGCATTTTTAGCTGTTGATGTAATTGTTCTTCCCACATTGCTGAAAGTGATGCTCTTATTTTGAAATTAAAATAAATAAGATCAATTTTGTTCATTTTTTTAGTCATTTATACCATTGAAGGGTTGCAGTCTTATGTGATTTAGTAGGACAGTAAAATACACTTTTAATTTTATGGCTGACAGGAAATAAGGGAAGAGAGGCATGCAACCAGACACCAAGGCACCCAGTTTATTACATATTATTATTTTATGAGTGGATGGACAGTGAAATAAATAATGGAATAATAGAATTGTGTGTGTGTGTGTGTGTGTGTGTGGTTTCGGCACTGGGGTGAGATAATGTGGTCACTCCTCTACATGTGACTGCTGCTACACATCAGTTTAGACATGTGAATGAACACAGTTTTAAGGTGTAGACCACTGTTTGTGTGTGTGTGTGTGTCTGTGTGTGTGTGTGTGTGTGCGTGCCTGTGGCTCACAGGGTGTGTGTGTGTGATTAAAGAGAGGGTGGGTAATTATGTCAATTATCCCGCTGTCATGGCTATGTTACACACACACACACACACACGAGCCTGCCTGTGCTCTCCATTTGTTAGCTGTGAAATATTAATCACAGTCAGCTGCCAACCTGACAAGGAAAAGATGCACAGCACGAAACCTTCCACGCTATGCACACACACACACACACACACACACACACATAAACCTGCATCCCACAGACATTGTACATATTCACATGCATATCAGTAACAGGTTCTTCACCACACACACACACACACACACACACAGTCTTCCCCCCTCCATTCCTTATCAGTCTGAACTCTGTCCTCAGTCCCTCTCGCCTGGGCATCTGTGGCCCTGAGGGTCCCAGCTGTCTGAGGGATTATGACAATTGAAGGATGATCCTTGAGGGCAGTGTGTTCATTGACCCATTATAACTAGCCTGATGAGAGTAAGACATATATTTCTTCACTGTACCCAAACACCGCTTTGCTTTGTCAAATCTAAAATCAGCTCTGGCTTCAAGGAGAAGGGCCATGTTTTCTCTCTCTGTGATGAATCACAGAACTGGTGCTGACACAAAGGCAACCAGTCAATACCGATTATTTTTTCAGCCATAACAGAGGTTTTGCAAATTTTTGCCTTTTAACCACAAATTGCACAATCTTTACATTACTGCAGACCATTTTACAAAAACATACCATAGGCTTTAAAAGTCTTAAATGCACTTTTTTCCATCTTATTGGAAGACACTGGTTTCAGATCTTGTCAGTTTAGATCATGTGTTTATAATAAACCCCTCTTGTTGGTGTGTTCAGATATCTATTCCCTGGAATAATGTTAATATTGGACCATTCCTCACCTCGTGATTTACATCTCATGCCAATGTTCAGAAATCAGAGATTTAAACTTCAACAAAGTGTGAAGTAAGGGGGTGAAGAAGTCATGTTGGTGGAGGGGTGTGAAGCTACTCTTGTTTACCAGTAACCACTACATTAGCTTTTAATAGCAATCTTCCTTGAACTTAAAACATACTGTAAGTTTCCTTGTGTGTATACTGTTGGCCTTGAATGTTATTACTGAACATACTCTAAGGTTTTCCTGAATCATATCCACATATCCCATCCAAGTTCTTCTCTGATGATAAGGTTGAGCTCCAAAATCTTACATTTGTGTTGGCTGCTGTAAAGGTATAAATTCAAAAGTTTTGTAGATACAAAATCAAACTAACAAGAAGGCAAATAGGAAGCAGACATGGGCATCATAAAACAGGACCTTCAAAACGTTCTTACATGAAAGAGTTTGCTGTTTTCAACTGCACTGAAAACTTATGAAAGTCGGTTTTTAAAATAGCGCTGACATGAACTGAAACCTGCGGCCGCCTGGAGGGCAGGAAAAATGCGTTTGTCACTCCAAAGACCTTCACTACACTTTGGAAAATGGTTTGCAGTAATGTTAACAATTTGTAGTTAATGGGCTAAAACATGAAACAGTGTTAGGATCCTTGAAGTGGCATGGAGCTACTCAGTGACCGGCTCGGCTCCATCTAAAAAAAAAAAAAAAACAGAGTCTGTGGAGCCACATGTAGAGTTGACTGCTAAGGGCTGTGGCATATATTGTACCTCCACATGCCCCCTGTCACAGTGTGTGACATGGGAACAACCAGGGCTGTTTTAAATCATGGGCCTAACCACTGGCCTGCTCAGCCGGGGGGTTCCTGGATACTTGGCATTCCTGCAGTGACTGAGGACTGTGAGAACCAAACGACACGGGCAGAAATCAGGTCTTAAGGGGCTGGAAAAAAGCTGATGCAATGTGTCCGAGTGTGCGTGTGTGTGTGTGTGTGTTGATGCATGCTAAATTTATATATGTTTATCTGCACATTTACATAGAATAGGGTGTGGAATTGACTGTTTTTGTGTGGTACTAAGGATATGTTTTGAGTGTATTTTTCTGCAAGTATTCAGTTGACTACTATGCATGTGTACATGAGTGTATATGCGGGTATATGTTTATGTCTCACTAAGCCCCACCCCCTTAGTTACTGTTGCTACACCTGTCAAGCTCTCTCTTCTTGCACAGCACAAAATGCAGTTTGCAGTAATAATGTTGGTAGATTTACAGTTGAGATTCATAGTAATTCTTGAAACAACAGGGTTAACAATAACAGACTAACCTTTCTGAAATGACAGCTGTTGCTGGCAGATTTTATTAGCTGTAGCTAGCTAATTAAGCTAACATTAGCGCTATGAGTTGGTTGAAAACAATATATCTGGCTGACATTTTAATGTTTAGCCTACTTGTTCCTGTCTTGCTCAGTGGTATTACTTTAAGTAGTAAGATGGTTAACTGGCTATGCTAACGATTGTAGCTCATGCTAAAGCAGATAAACACCCTGTTTGATCCTTACACAGTTTATTCCTTCCACTTCTGCTCCTGTATTTTTGTCTTTTTGAAAGGCTAAAAACATTGCCAGTTGTCTCTCATAGTATTACTGCCACATGCTCACATTGTCAACATGAGGATAAATCCAAAGCTTGACAGGCCTAGTTACGGTTGCCAAGCGCTGATTGCACAATGTTGTTACTCATCATTACAGCAGAGGCCAGGATGGTGATTTTATCTGTATGCGTGTGCACCTCAACTGCTCACATGTTTCTTTTATGAAGTGTGTGTGTGTGTGTGTGTGTGTGTGTGTGCGTGTGTGCGCGCGCACCTCAAATGCTCAGATGTTTCTTTTATGTGTGTTTGTGTACACTTTGGCCATTTACAGCATTCCTCTCTGAGCGTTGTGGGTGTCTTCCATTGATGTCTAATCATCGTTCAACCATTACTGATGGGGGTAACCAGCCTACTGGGGTCCTGACAGCTGAGTGTGCCCACTTTCCCATGCTGTCAGGGGTTAAAGGTCACCCTGGAGCTACTGCCGCAGTTGTTACGACCCCTCGCACACAAGGCTTCTCCTGTGTGGCTGTACGCATTACTGATTGGGGCTGAAACAGGATAGGCAGGGGCGGTGGGGGGTGGGGGGTTGTGTGTGTTTGCCTTTGTTTGCCCGAGTGTGTGTGAGAATGTATACAACAATGACTTGCTGAAACCAGGCCTTGCAATGGTCTCCTATGTTTGTTAGAACATGTATGTGCGCACGGCAACTGGTAGCCTCAGTTACCATGACAATGGCCTTGTGAGGGTCCATGAGGCCTCCTGTTTGTTTAAATTGAATGACTTACTGTGTGCATACGTACACGTGTGTGTGTGTGTGTGTGTGTGTGTGTGTGTGCATGTGCGTGTGCTCTCCCCACCATCGAGGCAACTCTTTGAACCGTTGGCATCCAGAATTCAAAGCTTCCTCCTTTTCTTCCACATGAAAATACGCCGACCTTTATTTGTTTTTCTTACCAGCTATGTTTAAGGTCGCCACTTCTCCACTCCTGGGGCAACAAAACAATTTCCAACCCCATAGTTCAAAAAGACACATCAAACTTGGTCTTGACGTGGAGCACTTGAACTCTTTTTACTTCTTCTTCCGTTGTGTTGGGGAAGATTTTGAAACAAACTTGGGGGGCGGATAGTCAGTGCAGGTGCAGGTGAGGTTTCGTTATTGGCACGTTGTTTCCTGCCAGGTGGACGGCAGAATGTTGGTGTTGTATGAGACGAGATTTATGCTCTTCTGTGTACTTTGTAAAGCTCTTTTGGCACCCAGGAAAGTAGTGTGTGTGGAGCTTTTGATGTTGCCACTACACCCAAAGGGCAAACCATCTAGACCCAAAGCTTTCTCATCTCAACTTCACTGTGACTGCATGTAGGATCTTGAATCAAGCTGAAATTGTTTTCTACGAAACTGCCAATATGTTGAAACTTGAGTCCGGACTCTAATTAAAAACGTATGTATTGCTGCAGGCTGCATTTGGATCATAAAACAGAATATACTTTATAATCCATGGATAGAACACCCATTGATAAAACATGAAATAAAAAACGTATACACATTATCAAAAGCTGACTTTTGGAGACAGGTGGCTTTTGGCAGCTAAACAACACTCCTCGTCAAATGGGACGGCTGCAAAACAGGTTGGCTGCTAATGTGTTGGAGGGCAGCTTCAGAGAGGCATTCAGGCCGAAGTCTCAATGCTTCAGTGTTAAACCATGTTGTAATCCCTCAGTGTTTAGCTCTGATCCGGCTGGATTTAGTCAGCTCGAGCTGAGCAGCGGTGCAGGTGCCGGCTGATAAGACCTGGGATTCACACGGCTGATGAGAAAGCAGGAGAGGGGAAGGTTAGGGAGAGAACGGGTTGGACTTGGTGACTTGGTGAAGTTCTGTTGTGTGGCACTTTGTATTTATATGCTCAGATCAAAGGCAACATTTAGAACAGCTGGTAGTGAATCTTTGGATTAAATTCTCAAAAAATAAATTTCTGCTTCAATTTGGTTTCCTTTTTGTCCCCATTTCTGCTGATTACATATTAGCTGTTGTGTAATAACTATTGATATATTTATATATTAAAAGACTAAATTTGTCTGTAAAAGCAGTACATTTACAGGTAGTTGAGGTGGATGGTGGGCGAACAAAATGCACAATTGTCACCAGAGTTCCCATCCAGATTCCCTGGCACTTTGGTTAAGGTTAGAGGAAGGTCATGGTTTTGTTATTAAACCAGACCACAATCTTTCCTTAACCCTAAACACGTGCTGTGAGAGCCTAAACATACAGTAACTGTGATGGTACTGGAAGATAAATATATGATGCCTGTGAATGTTTTAATTATATGTTTCGAACCAATGTATTTGTGACTTGCCAAATACCTACTGTTTATAAATTAGCATCTTCTCTTCATTACGTTAACAGAAAACATTACCCAGGAAACATCAAATACGAATAATGTACATGTAATTACAGTTGTTTGTAAAACGGTTGGTCAGCATCCAATACATTTCCTCTAATTGTATGAGCTTTGTCAACCGATTTTCACAAAAGCTCAGTGTCCTGACAGAAACTGCCCCGGAGGAAAAGATAACAGAAAATGATCATACAGGCTCGAGGATCTGATGTATGGTAACACAGCACAAAATTCCAGCGAAAAACTGAGAGATGATATAATCTTGGCTTTCATTAGAGGATGTGGTTATCTTCACTTGATCAAAGTCTTTGATGCAAGGTAACAATAAGTTCCAAAGAACGATAACTGGATTAAAGGCAGAGAGGGCATGTTTTTGTTGTGATTGTGAAAAAATCTTAATGGGTGACACTGGGTGACCTGACAGGGTTCCCTCAAAATATATCTGAATAAAAACTGAAGGATACAAATTGCATCAACCATCGGATGCTTTTGTGTGATATGACTTGTATAAACTAAAATGACTGTGGGATAAAAGCCTTCATTTATAGTGCATAATTGAAAATATGAATCTAAATCAGGAGAAAGCAATGACAGAAGATAGAGAAGGCAGAAAAAAGGGAAGGAAAGGTAAGATAATGGCCGATAAAAAGTGCAATCTGAGAAAACTGAAAGGATGGTAACACAGGAGAGGACTGAAACTCCAGGGCATCTTTCCCATCCCTTTGAGAAAGTGTATTGTAGGCAGTAATCCCATGTTATGACAGTGACATAGTCCATCTCTCCCTCCTTCCCACAGGTTGGAGGGATGAGTCAGACAGTGAGGAAAACAAAGTAGCAGGCAGGAACCTGCAAGGATTACACTCTCATCATGTGGAAACTAGACACCGCAACCGGAGCTACTGCAGCCTGCTGACTGACAACATCCACTGTACTACTCTGTGTGTGTGTGTGTGTGTGTGTGTGTGTGTGTGTGTGTGTGTGTGTGAGAGAGAGAGAGAGAGAGAGAGAGAGAGAGAGAAAGAGACAGGCACAGATAATCTGACTGCCAGTCATTTGTATGTTTTCTCTGCTATATTGTTTATGTGCTTTATAGAACCAAATCAACCAAAGCAATTAAAACTGTATTTTACTGTACTGGTAGTGCAAAAACAAATGATTTACACACTTTTAAATAATAAGTCTGGTGACTTTCAGTACTTTTCTCATTGTCATCAAATCCAATGAACTACATTCTGCTAACAAGTATCATCTTTGTATCCAAAGCCTGATATATCTTATTCCTCTGTGCCACAGCCCTTGGTTAACAACTTTATTTATTATGATGAACACGGGCACTGTAGTTTATTTTGAGTCAGTCGCAAACACACCATCCTAGCTAGCATCCACCCTCAGTGGAGCAACAAATCTATATTAATCCACAGCTGAAAATAGTCCCCAACAAAATGCTCAGTTTCCTCTTGTTTGAGTAACATTTTTTAAAAGCGAAGTGCCAAGCTGTTTCTCCAGCAACAATGCATAGAACAACACCAACATTCAATTTTCCTGAAGCTCCCTGTGAGAGAATAAACCTCTGTCACAAACGCTCTCGGGTTTCTTGCTTTCTCAAACACTGAAATAACCTACGCTCCCAGAAATAGCTGAATAAACTATGAGACAGCAGCTCTGCAAGGGTTTGTGGACCCACATGGCTTTTAAGGAGCGGGGCTTTCCAGAGCGGTTTGAAAAGTGGACAAACACACACACACACACACACACACACACATGCACACACACTGTCTCTCTCCATGGTGCATTAGGGTCACGCTTGTCTTATGTAAAACACAGCTACCCACAGAGAACTTCAGGGCCTGGAGCCAACCTGCTCTGATGTTCACATGTGATGAAGTGGAGCGTGGTATGTGTGTTTTCACAAGTTTTTTTTGTAACTGCTAGTGAGTGTGTGGCACATTGGGAGTGATTGTGTGTTCGTTTTGTTTTGGTGTAATGTGCTTGCCCAGTAAAGGAGCTGTGGCGACAGTAATTAGACGGTGATGGTTTGTCGAGGTTCCCACATCACCTCAGTCCCTCATGTCTTCCTGGAGTCTTCTGCAGTTTGGACTGTCTTTGTGGTCTCTGTGTGTGTGTGTATACGTGTCTGTGTGTGTGTGTGTGTTAAAGGGAGACTACACACACAGTCCTCTGTCCCCCCCGTCTCCTCCTCTCAGCCAGTGAGTCTGGGACCCGAAGGAAAAGGCCAATTATAAAAAACCCCTCTCTCCATCTTTGTTCTGCGGGCATAAACCACTTCTTTGCTTTTTTGTTTTCATTCTTTCCCCTTCTTTGGCTTTCTGACATTCCTCGTCCATTCCCACCATCCCCGAAACCCCCCACTCCACCCCGTTACTCACGCTCACGCACACATGCAAGCTCACTCTTTTGGCTCATGCCAACTTCTTGTAACTTTGCAAGCGACAGTTCCCAAAGTCTTAAAATAGCCGCCATGCTTCCTGGTCCTTCATCAGCACCATATCTTATCATATTTGAAAGAAAAGCCGGGTGGGACTGGCTGTTAGACTGTCTGTTGCTATGGTAACTGCTTTATCCCAGGGTTAATTTGGAGTTGATGTTTGTTTTTGTTTGAACATGTAGGCTATATTGATTCCATATTTTTTTATTTGACCATATTCGAGTGGTCTCTGCTGTAAAGCTCACATGGCAGTAAAAGTAATCAATGAAGGGTGATTCTCATCACATGTTGTTTTTAGAGGCTCTGAATTACATTTTTGGGATAAATCAATAAAAAGCAGCATTTATGGCCTGGAGGATTAAAAAAAAAAAACAACTTTCCTGACCTGCTGCTGTACTTACTTACTTACTGCCCTACATTTAAGGGAGGTGGGGATCACATGTTTCACAAAGACACATGTATAAATTGTGCTGCAGCACTGCAGCAGTGACCAGGCTCTAACACTGAGGAGACCCTAAAGAGAAGAATAGTGAGCCGCTGTGACGTCGTCCCTCCAGCTGCTCTCTCACACTCTGTGACAGATTTTCACACAACTTGACTGTACATCTTTTAATCACACACGGAGATGTCTGGAGTATCTCACACACACTCCCACACACACTGCACCCGTCTCTCTGTGTGTCATATGTGAGGACACACTTTCTCTCTCCCACACTCAGATTCACACTCCTTCTCTCTAAGTCTCACATAAACTCACACACACACACACACACACACACTCACAGAGTTAGAATTGATACTCAGTGTCCAGCTCTGGGCGGTGTTCCCATCCCCATGGCCTTTCCCAGCACAGACAATGCTTTGTGTCCCACAAAGGAAGCTCTCATCCAGGCTCTGGGGCCCTGTTTGGCCCTCGGCGGCCCCCTCCAGACTCCAGAAAGGCCCCCAGAGCCGCTCCACCACAACCTGCTGAGGTGCCAAGAGGAACATCTGTGTGACTCGGGTGAAGAGACCTTGCTGAAGTTCTCACACTGAGAGGAAGAGTGTTGCTTATATTCCTCTGTGTGTGTGATTGTGTGTGTGTGTTCATGTGAGCACAAGCTCCTGGGTCCTGGGACTCTCCAAGTCCAGATAATAAATGGTGTGAGAGGAAAGACAGAGTGTGTTGCCAGACCTTTCCAGTCAATGAACCACGTGTCCCAGCAGCCTGGCTGCCAACCATAGAGTCTGAAACGGGGTCACACTAACAAGAACGAATATATGAGGGAGAAGATAAATGAGAGGAATGATCTGGGAGATGGAGGGATGGAAAGATGGATAGAGAACTGATGGAAATGGATGATGGATGGAGGGAATGGATTTGTGAATGGACTGCTGGATGGATGGATGGACAGTTGATTATAAAGATGTAGAAATAATGATGTTTTGTAAATTATTTCACAGGGTCCACAAATGGTCGTGGGACCAAGCGCAAGACCCCAGGAGGGTGTCACTTTCTAGTGATTAACAAACTGATTTATTCAAATAAATCTACACCAGTCATAGGTAATGACTGATTAGCTTAATAGTCAGTGTTAACTTTGGACTTGGAAGAGAGAAACAAATCCAAACAGTGTCACTATTGCCTCATATATCATGATTTAGAGTTTGCTTATGAAATTGTGTTTAAATCTTTGTGTGACTGGTGAAGGGTTTTAATTCTGGTATTTTAGTCTGATTCTGAGAAATGTTAAAGATCAAAATGTCATTTTCCCCAAAACAAAGGGTGTGAGTGATCCAGGCAGCAAAGCTCATGGAAGTGGTTTTGGTTTTCCGGATTTTTGGGCTTTTATTGTTCTCGTTAAGGATTTGAATCACTCTTTGTGTATATAAACGTCACATTCAATCAAAAGGCCTTTTTTATCCTGTTTTCTTCCATGAATCAGCTGATGGAATATGAACTAAAGGTTTCATGAATATACCACTGACAAACCAGACAGATTAAACACTTGCCTAATAATAACATTATGCCGTGTTTTTTTGCCATAATGAGTCAGCAACATTTCCTTCTGTACATCAGGCCCTGGCTGCGTCAGCATGACTCAGCTTCATCTCTCTGACTTAATTATTTATTTATTCTCAGTGCACAGTCATCTCCTTCCCGTGATTTACTCAGGTCTCTCCTCTTTTTGGAACAATCATCCTCTTAAACCAGATTATGTAATGTATCGGTTTTTAAAGTGTACTATATACACCCTATCATACCGGAGCACTTACTGTGCACTTTCGGTGCACTTCTTTATTTGATCTCCTGGCACTTAATTAAATAGATGCAGTACTTAGTATTTATGCCAAGGTTTCCTACTACACTGAAGCTTTAGTAAGTCGCTTTGGATAAAGGCGTCTGCCAGATGAGTAAATGTAAATGTATATTTACTTTTAAATGCCCTTCTTATCATCAGCCCATCTTTCTTTTCAGCTCACATTTTTCAGTCTGTCCCAACGACTTTAAAAATATATTCCTGAATTTAATATATGTAGATTACATAACACAAACCTGTAAGTAGACATAAACACACATGCACAAAGCCAAGTCATGATCTACAAATTGTAGTTCGCAAGCTAATGTATACTCTGAAACAGAGGATAAATGCTGACGTACATTCAGTCAAAAAAAAAAACAAAAAGCCTGATTACTAATGAGACTCCATTAACATCCATCCTCCACCTTCTGCAGTCATTAGCTAGATATATTTGAGACAGGAAGCCATATCTGTCATGAGTGATTACAGTTATCTCCAAGGCTGGAGAAACTATGGCTCTGCAAATAAATCATTTACCTGCTTTTAAGACACATTTCAGACTCCTGGAATGATGTTTGTCCTTTGTTCTGTGTGACTGTGTTTGTTACATTCATGCGGGACAGACATCTGGGAGCCCATTGCAGCTGGGTCCCAGCATGGTCCACACCCTCACACACACACACATACGCTATCCAGCAAAGGAAGTGACATCATGCACTAGTGGCCAAAATACAGGAAGTATGACGACAGCGTCCGAAGAACATGAGGGACACATCAGCTCTGTATAATCCACCAGCTGCTGCTGCAGATCCCACACCCATGAGCATACACACACACACACACACACACACACACACACACACTCACAAACACACACACTGCAATTACTGCAAATCAGTGTGAGAACCAAGTTAAGCGCCAACACAGTCCACTTTGTTAAAATAACATATTTTATAAATCAAACATGAATTCTTTCAGTGGTTCAGAGGCTCGCTCTGGCCTAATGGTTTATATCATCTGAGGTGTAGGAAAGTGTGTGTTTCATGCATCATTATGTGAACAGGGACATGTGTAGGCCTGTATTAGGTTTTCAAATGATTATTTTCATTTTTTTCTTAATCTATTGATCACTTTTTCCTCTCAGTCTGTGTTTTGTTTAGTCTTTAAAAAGAGGTTGTGCAGGGGTAAGCCCTGACTGGGTCTTTCCTGTATATTCATTCATCATATTTTGTGTGTGAAGAAGGCTGTTGTATCAACCTTGTCTCCTGGAATTTACTTTCTTTTCCCAATTATGTCCTGGTGAGAAATGTAATCACTGCCTGGATTATGTTCACAGGCAACGTTTGTTTGAGTGAATGGCACAGGATGTTGACACCAGAGATCATTGTTCGCATCCACAGTCTGGACTGTGGTTAGGTTTAGGCAAATAAAGCCCTTTGGTTAAGGACAGTGGAAGATCATGGTTTTGGTTAAATGTTAATAAACAGATTGAATCTCAATCACTCACTTTGAACTTTTTGTGTATTAAACCGTGACCATGAAGTGCTGCAAATACCTAAATATAACCCTAAAAACAGTAATAATGCTGTAGATATAATATTGTAAGGTCTCATATTTTGGTAGAAAACAAATGCAATATGTATCAGTAAATATTTTATTGAAATATTGTGCTAATTAACATCATTGTTAACATCCTCATGATGTTAAAAAACAAAAAAAACAAAAACATTATTCAGGTGGCATTACATTCCCTTACAAAATGTTGCCATGCAGCAGCATATACACATAATTTCTAAGAGACAAGGTTGGTTATATACGACACAAAGTGATGCATATGCATATGTGTGACAATATCCATATTTGTTAAGCTTGTGCATGTCTATGTTTGGGTCAAGACAATGATTGTGCTCATGCTTTCCTGTTGTTATGTTTATGGCTTCATGTGGCCTGTGTCTCCTCTGGATTAGGTTGCCAACATATCACACACACACACACACACACACACACACACACACACACGCACACACACACACACACACACACACACAAACAAACACACACGTCCTCTCTCTCTCTCTTGCTTTTATCCCCTCTCCTCCCACACAAGTTTCAAGACTTTCTTTCTTCTAATCACACACATGCAGTCGTTATGCTTTGGCGTGAGTGCCGCTCTCTTTGTCTTTCTCTGTTCCCCTTTAATTTTGCTTGGGGTATTTCTCGCTTCCTTGCTTTCCTTCTGTCTCGCTGTCTTTGTCTCTCCTCTCTGTCTCGCTCCCACACTGTCACACACACAACAAACACACCACCATCCTCTTAACTTCTGCCCAGCTCATAATGCCGTGCCTCATAAGAAGTATGCGTCAATAACCACAACAGTACTCACACACACACACCGCACACACGCAAACATACACAGAGAGGAACCCGCTGTCGCCTAAACAACATGCTCCCAAATATTCATGAGAATCGCTAAAAAGCTACAAAGCAAATATGTGTGGTGAACACCAGGCATTAAATCTGGGGTCTGGAGTCACTGCAAAGATGTCACAACTTTGATTCTCATGGAGCCTCATTCTGTCAAGTGTCTTTGATTCCCTCTGTCTCACTGTCTTTGTTTCTTAAAGTAGTCTTTCATTAAAATCTACAGACTACCTCTTAAGTGAACCTGATCACCATCAGGGCCACAGTGTGTCAACGCAGACTTCCAGATACTAACGCTTGCAGTGACGGCTCTGAGCGCTGTGGTGGCTAACAAAGCCTTTCCTGTGCCTGTGAAACTCCAGCCTCTGTCTATTTCCATCTGCAGGGACAACAAACACTGCGCAAAGTGCCCGATGCAAACATAAACACGGGGAATATGTTTTCACATGGCACGTCCAGAATACCACGGGGCGCTCAACAAATAACTCCAATTTGCAGTTTCTGCAATCAAAACATTTCCAGAAGCGAAACTTAGGCTCTTAGGAAGGATGTGTCCATTTACGTAACAAATCTGTTTGTGTACGCAAGTACAACGCACACTTGTGAACGACTCTGGATTTAAACACAACATTATGTTGACGTTTGACACATTTTCAACATATATCTGTTGAAAAGAAGATGTGTTGAAACGACACATCCTTTGTTAAAGTTTACCTGCTAGCCATGAGGTTTGGTTTCACCAGCGTGGCTGCTCATTGCTTCCTGTTGAGACTGTGGTCCAGTTTCCTGTTAACTATGAACAATTTCCTGGAGACAGAGTGGAAGAGAGCCAGCTCACTCTGTGCTGACATTTACTGACATTTTAGTTTTATGGTATTTTAATTGGGAAAGTTTTTCTTTTAGGGTTTTCACTCTAAACAGAAAAGATTCAAACATCAACAATTCCTTTGACACTGTCCTCGAAAATGATCTTTATGAATATTTTCAGATGTGCGCTCCCTGTGCTAAATGCGCAGTTCGCTTCAGGCAACTGAAATTACTAAACTACGTATTGGGAATAATCCTAGTCATGGTTAAGGTCAGAACAAGATTGCCTTCAAGGTTAACAAAAAAGATGGGACTGATGATGGTTTGTGCCTTCAACATCCTCAATCCACCTCAATCTCCCTCTTAAGACTTTTTTATTGCACAGTATAAAAACCTCACACTGCTTCGACTTGTGCTATGATAGAAATATTTGTCATCTCAACAAACAGCTAATGCTGTCAATTATGTGAAGGGCACATTCATTTTTTGTGCGACTCCTTGAAGTTATTTTAAAAGATATTTGGAGTTTATAACTATTCATTCATTATCTATACTGCTTATCCTTAAAGGGTCACAGGGCGGCGCTGGAGCCAATCCCAGCCGACACTGGGCAAGGACGGGTTACACCCTGGGCAGGTCGCCAGTCTATCACAGGGCTGACATATAGAGACAACTACTCTTACTTTTATTCTGTTTTACCTTTTATTCCCAGTAATAATGACACGATACTCAGCCAGTGAGCTGCTGAGGCCTGAGAACATCTGGTAAACACGAGCAGTCAGGTGATCAGCTCGGCCAGATTTATTTGGGGAGAGAAAACAAAGGCAAACAGTAAAATTATCACTGAATCTAAACGCCCATCAAAGTTTACAGACCCACTTCCAGGTTCAAGTTTGACCTACTATATCATAGTTGTGTACAAAACAGTTACACTTCCTGTACGCTCACTTTAACTTTAACCTCAGGTGGTTTAGATAATGTGGCTAAACTGTTTTGTTTACAACCAGTCTGCTTGTTTTTCTTGCTCTGTCAAACTTCTTATCAGCGTCACAGTGTTCCCACATCTCAGTAATTACTTTGGATGAGTACAGTGTTGTTATTACTGATAAAAACGATGCCAAAAACCACGAAAATATGACCCAAGAATATCAGAATCTGTGTTACTGCTCCTAAATTAAAGAAGTTGTGCTAGTTTACAAGTTTACAATCTAACTTCATGTGTTGGTTCAGAAGCAGGTGGAGCACAGTGTCAGTCTGTGTTAACGCTGTTAAGCACCAAAATATTTTTAAGATAATGCGTTTTGAGTGTGTGTGTGTGTGTGTGTGTATGCATAGTGGTTGTTAGTGTATAAGTGTGTGTTTGTGTGTGTAATCCTTTCCAGCCGTTTCCCCTCCTTTCCTTTTTCTCCGTCACAGGCCTGGGAAGCAGTCGTGGGGGGGATCTCTCACAGCCGCTGAGTGTGTGTGTTTGTGTGTGTGAGTGTGTCTAGCAGACAGCTGTATGGATGGCCGGGAGCAGCCGTTACAGCAGACACACTCACACACACACACACACTCACACACACACACTCGCAGCCGTCCAAACTCGGCATCCCGCCCCACCCTCTCCTCCCCCAGTGCTCTCATCACTTCTTCTTCACAGTAAAGGGAGATGTCAGCTGGACAGAGGGAACTGTGTGTGTGTGTGTGTGTGTGTGTGTGTGTAACAGGGTCAGTGGTTAGGCTGGGTAAAGAGACAGAAACTGTAGTCTAGTGTAGGGAAAAGATGTTACAGACATTACAGGTTGTTATCATGACATGTGACTGTGTGTGAGTGTGTGTGTGTGTGTGTGTGTGCGCGCGCGTGTGTGTATGTTAGCGCAAGAGAGACAGAGAGAGAGGTGGGAGTCTGACCACCAGACGGCAAAGCGGTGACCTCTTTACCAGTGCTGTGTGTGTTGGCTGAGACAGGGTCACATTACATGGTTGACTAAGTGTTCATGTACCATAAACCATCTTGAGCATGTCAGCATGTGTGTGTGGGTGGGTGTGTGTGTGTGTGTGTGTGTGCGTGTCTTTATCTTACATCTGTGTGTGCGGGGAATGAACCATGACAAGTCGCGAGCAAAGATGTTTCAGGGCGTACAGAAGGTTCAGCAAGAAAAATCAAAGAGTCTGTTTGCTCAGTTCAGACCTTGTAGACTGAAAGAAAGTAAATTAATTCCTGCCATTGTTCATAGCGTTTATGATGGGCAGCAGCGCAAGCTGTCGTGCAGTCACACAGGTTGTGCACAAAACACGTCTTTGGAAGTAAAACTGAACACTTTTTGTTTGTTTCTTCTTTGTTGACAGCATACTTCTCCTAATTTGGCACAAACATTTACTTGGCCTCGGGGATTTGAAGATTTTGGTGGTTGAAGGTCAAAGGTCGAGGTCGCTGTGATCACACAAATAATGGTTTTGATTTGGTGAACGCAAGGTTATTCATGTGTTACTGTATGTACAACAAGTCAAAGCTGAATAGAGAAGGAGCCTTGCAAAATCAAACAGGTGTTTAAAAGACAGTTAGAGCATCTTCCTTTACACGTTTGCCTTTGTTTACTTTTAAGTTAGTCCAATCAAAACAGATGATAGGAGTGTTGAAAGGAGCTGTGATAGGAGTGACGTCCAAAACTGTGAAAACCGGGCAATGTCAAGGGAGAACATGATCAGCAGTAAAGCGTAGACATTATTCATGTGGCGCTTACAGATTGTCAAATTGTTTCTTTTTTAAAAATCAGTGGCACGTCTCACTGTGAGGTGATTCAGTTTTGTGTTTTTGAAACTGAATTTCCCTCTGTATGTCTCCTCTGCAATTTTGAAAATATCTTGTTGCAAACATAAAGATTTACTGTATGTTATTTCGGAGCACAGACAGGAAGCTTGGTGTGGGAGTCTCAGGGTGCGGGGGACAGAGGGAAGAGCGCGACCCCAGTGTTAGTGTTGGTATGGCCACAGGGACACAATGAAAACAGAGCTGTCAGTAGTGCTCCTGACTGCTAGGCTCTGTGTCAACCCACAGACCAAATAAACAGCAATCAGTGCTGCACTAACCACTCTGTGACAAAACACATACACACAGCAAAGCCCAAAGCTTGGTGAGTGAACCCAAACTCAGCCACACACAAAGCACAGAAATACATGCATGTGTGCACACACACAAATACACACTTGCATGCATGCTCACAAATGCATACACACGTCACTCACAGGTCCAAAAGCAAACAAGCCGGGGAAGTCTGTCTAATTAATGTTTTGAATCTGGCCTCTGAGTGATGTAATGACAACACGCAAGTCACACTCTCTCAGCCCGGTGAGTATGTGACTTCCCACAAACCAAGATTTGATTTCAGAGCACAAAGCACGAGCATCTCACCTGCAAAGTTTACACTATTCCATGTATTATATTGTGTTTTATAAACACACACATTTCCTTCCCTGTTGTGTCATTTTATTACATGAGGAAATCCATTTTGATATATGGAGGTGATTGACAGTATATGGCAGGAACACAGCATTATTACTGATGTAAGAGTTCACAGTTCACAATTTAAATAATGGAAATTACTTAATTTTAACCCGCTGTTACAAAACATCAAGATATACATTTTTAAAACCATAGATAAAAATGATGTAGAGATATAACCCTACTAGTTATTTAAAAACGTGCTAAAAGAGCCAACAGCGTAAAAAAGTACAATTCAAGTTTCTGTCACCTTTCATAACTCATGTTGACTTTTTTTCTTTTTTTGGGGGGCAAAAAATTGAACTGTTTCCAGCCTTCACTTATAATTTATCAATGAACAAGCCAAAAATGGAAAATCATCTTTTGGTTCAAACAATTCAAAACATCTAAGATCTAAGTTATGAATATCATCTTGCATATTACGTCTAGACAGTGAAATTTAAATCAGTGTCACAAATATTTTCTATTGTTATATTGCTCAGCCCCTTGTACATTACCATATTATACAGTAGGGTCATTGGTGTAGCATGTAGTGCATAAGGACAACACATTGTCCATTTCATTGTTCCCTTTTAAGACAATGTACAAATCTGTCCCTGTTGGTCTGTTTCATGTGACACCTTTCATTACTATCCCCAAACTTCACATCACAGCACAGTTGATAAAAATTCTTTAAGACATTCATGGGATTACTTCAAAGCTGTGGTAAATTCTGACCGGATTCTTGACAAATTTTCTTTTTTTTTTTTTTTATATTAAGCAGACCTCAAAGAATTTCTAAAGGGGGTGTGCCACATTTCCACGCAGGCCCCATGTCCAGCGGAGGGATCAGACATCACAAGTCCCAACTAATTCGTCTGATTGTTTCGAAATGTCTGTACAAAGCCTCTGAGAGGGAACAGACAGACAAAAAAGATCCCAAGATCCCTCTGTGATTGAATAAGCACAAGGAGGGATTGGTTTTGTAGCTGCCATAATGAGCCTGCAGATATGACTGAAGTGGTCGCTTCTAAATAGACACAGCAGACAGACAGTGGAGGTTTGACCAGAGAGCGAGAGCGGGGAGAGAGAGAGAGAGAGAGAGAGAAAGAGAGAGAGAGAGCTCTAAGAAGAATAGCAGATGCCAAAGATGAAAGAGCAGCCAGGCCTTCACTGGAGGGGTCTGTCTCACAGAGACTGTCACACACACCGCAAACACACACACATACAAAAACAACTTCTTCCTATGTGTCTCTTGCTCTCTTTAACATACACTGATTCGTTTATATTCATTTTAAAGGTGCTTTACTCAGTTTAATTAGACAACACATTTGCAGTTTTACAGCATGAAGAAGACAATACACATTCAGTGTACGCATACATGTGCTGCATATTAGGACTAAAAATAGGAAATAACAAAAAAAAATCTCAATACAAGATTCATTAGTAGTTGTTCTTGATCCAATCGCATGATCTTCCTCAGCACATTTAGCCTATTGCCCCAGTTGTCATGTTCAAATGTAGATTTTTCCGAGGACTTAAAGGACTTCTCATTAATGTTGGCTTAAAAGTTGAGACCTTGCAAACAGCGGTCGACGTAGAAACAACAAACTGAAAATTCTACAAGTTGTGTGGTGTCCAGCTACTTATTCTTACTGTGATATGTATGAGAAGAGTCTGATGTTATACTTTTCCTTATTTCATTTTAGTATAACTGCATTTAGCTGCATAACTTACATCCTTAGGTTAGATTTTTATGCTTCAATGTTTGTATTTTTAAGCAACGTGTTTCATTTTTAACATGACAAAAGTAATTAAGTCTTTAGGACGCGGACTAACCGTATACGTACTGCATGTAAGGTGAATGTAACTTTAGCCTCTAATTTTGATAGCATCCAGGAGCGGCTTCCATACAAACTGTAGACCTAATTAAATCCTTCTTGGCCTTGGAAGTAACTCCAGTTTATGTTGTAAGTTATTTTTGGCTAATTAGCGAGCCATGCTAATCTTTGATTGAATTATATTAGATGACTGTTCAATAAATTCCTCACACATTTGCTCTTGTGCTTTTGGTTTTGGGAAAGCTAAATAAAAACACATGAACCTCTGAGCTCTTAGATGCTGATTACTCTGCTTCAGCTGTTGTGTAGCATAAAGACGATTTTTACTCTTATAGAGTAAAAAGTACAATGTTTCCCTCTAAAAGGTGAAGTACAAGACCTAAATTTGTACTGTGTTGAGCTATTTAGAGTACGAGAAATGTTAATCAGGGGGTTTTTGTTTCTCTTTTTTATTTTCTAAGGAGACAGTGAAGCGTAAAGTCATCTCAGTTGAACCTTTTTCCCTCCACAGCCATTCCTGCTGTAGACAGGCAGGCAGACAGAGCACCCTGGTCACAGCGCAACAGGCCAACCACTGGGATCTACCATTTCCGCTGGTGTGTCTCCTGTCGCGGTCGCTCCACTCCTACACACAGACAACCGCCACACATAAATATAAATACACACCACTGGTCCCCTCTGGAGAGATCAATTTCACGGGATCACACGGCGAGCTCTGGTTCCCAGGCGCTCCTCACGCGCTCTGCAGACGTAGACAGTTCCTTCACACAACCTGACTCCTGACCCTCCATCATTACTCGGGGTCAGAGGACCAGCAACCCCTCACTGCAGCAGGAGAGGGGGGCTGCTCTCTCCCAAGACTCGAGGAGATACCGACGGGAGGCTCGTTTTGTTCTCTCCCTCATTTTTTTGTTTTTTTTTTTCTAAAGGCCAAATGTCAAACGTTAAAACATGTTTCAACTGTTCAGGCTCGTTATCAAATTAGTGAGTACAGATGAGTGATTAGGAGTTTGTGTGCATTAGGAGTGTGTGTTCGTGTGTGTGTGTGTTTGTGTGTGTGTGCGTGTGTGTTTGTGTGTGTGTGTGCGTGTGTGTGGTCACATTTTGACAAATTCTTGAAAACTATGTTTGTAACCTCACATTTTGACATACCTTCATGTCAGGCTCAGACATCACACTGCAGCCATATCAAAGGAGTCTGAGTCAGTCTTCAGGCACAAACCGTGAACTTCTTGCTCTACACTCGTGACTTCTGTCGCATGCCAGCAGGTTTTCCTTTCTCTGGTCGTAACTGCCACTCTGGTCCTGTATGCTCGTCATGATATGAAATGTCAAAGCTGGACGGCATTCATGTTTTCCAAGGCCACTACAGGTCACTTTGAAAGTAAGACTGGGTCAAACTCAAACCAAATAATTACCTCAAGCTGAGATGAAAGTTAAATAACCGCCTTTGTTCTCCATGACTTTCTCTCACACTCTGTCCTCACAGGGGCCACCCACCAGGAGTTTCACTGACTCCAGACATGAGTCACACCCAAACACCCCCAAAACCAGCCGCTTGGCTTCCCACTTTACCTCCAGATTAACGTCAGACAGTGTTGATTATGACGTCCTGTGAATATTCACCAGCAGGTACTTTTTTTTTTTTTTTTGACTTGACTGAATGCAACAAATGGGATTCAAATACCGAGCTCTGCTTCTCACCCACCTGTTGGATTTAGATATCAAATGTACCAGACAGAGGGTTAGAGGACCATTTAGTAGATCAGAGAAGTGCAGATGTCGGGGAGTGTGTTCAGGTCGTCTGAGTTTCCTGTAGACAAAAAAAAAAAAAAAAAAAAAATCACAGACATGATGTGTGTAACATATGTTCATCAACTCCACTGTCTGGGAGGCGTTACAGGTGCGTCAGAGCATCAGAGCCCTCACATACAGGCTCCAGAGCTTTCTTTTCTGATGAACAGAGACAATTAGAGAAAATAAAAAATGAATGAGATACATCCTATTGTTTAATTATTCAACAAAGGATTTCTTTGCGTTGTTGTCAAGCATTATAATCTGCACCTCAACATACACCAATTTAAAAACTACAAAAATTATATTTAAATCTTAAGTAGTATGAGCTCCTTGATTATCAGAAGCTAAATAAATAAATAAATAAAAGAATGAAAAAAAACTAAATAAAAATTGATGGAGTTGGACTCTCCCCCTCTGTATGTGTGAGTGACAGAGAGACAGAGGGAGGCCCTCGGACACTTCCCATGGGGAGACGAGACAGAGATGAGTGTCAGTGGGTCAACTTTGACACATCCTTCACTTCCTCAATACACACACACACACACCCTGAGAAACGCGTTCTGTGTATAAGCAGTGTAGAAAGGGGGGAAGAATATGAGTCAAGAGGGGTGGAGGAGAGGGCCCGTTAACAAAACTCACAGGGGAGCTGACAGAGATAGACAAGGGCAGACAATGAAACCACCTTCAAACCCCCACCCTCTAAAAGGACAATACTTGTGTGTGTGTGTGTGTGTGTGTGTGTGTGTGTGTGTCTCTCTCACACACACACAGCCCTCATCCCTACCTCACAAACAGCCCACATTCACAAACAATGTTCGTCTCTCTCACTCTCTCAGCCCCCTCTCGCTCGCTCTCTCTAAGGCACAATGGTCGGGTGTCACACACGTCTGGTGCAGAATTAGCCATCGCTTCCTCTCCCTGTCAGGGGAAACAAAGTTAGCCTTCCTCAGTGCTCCACACAGCTCTATTTATAAACAATAACAAGGCTCGCCCTCCGCAGGGTTTCACCAGAGAGCGGCTCGACGTATTGTTTCGAGCGGACGAACATCTGTCTGCGGCTAACCTGCAGACGCCGCAGCTCTCAGTGTCTCAACATGACTCACTGAGGGTCACACCTTCGAAACGTGCGCCACTTACTTTAGCAAGGGCAAAGATAAAGTCCCTCTCCACCGAAAGAGGTGCTTTCCTTATTGTTACTTGGACGTTTTACCTTCACGGTGCAGATTGATGTGCTGCATGTGATGCATTCACAAGTTTCCAGTGGCAACACCGTCTCACAGAAATGACATCTATATACAACAATGTAACTGCTACCGGATTACATTTTCTATCCATGTAACAAGGAAGTGTTTTTAATCTACGTGTTTTGGAAGTTGCAAATATCCTGATACTGAACTCATCAGTAAAATATTCAAAGAAAGTTTTTTTTCCCAACAAAATGTGTGATGTTGCAGCACAATATCCACTTTTTCTATGGTTATGTTTCGGCACTCACAGCACTTGGGAAAGATCAGACTAACTTCAAAGTGACAGAATGTGTTTATTTACATAACCAAAACCATCATCTTTTCCTAACCTTAACCAAGGTGCTTTTGTTGCCTAAACGTTACCACAGTTGGGCTGTGGATGTGACCTCCTTCCTTTCTGGTGTGACAGTTCATCACTTCATTCATTTCAAACATTTCAAAAAGTTACCTTGGAACATAATCCAGCCACGGTGCCACCACAATGTAATTGGAAAAACAATTTAGTTGCATATGAATGTAATTTCTAGGAGACAGTAAAAATGCGAAAAGCCCTCTCTAAAGCCAGTGTTTTGTTTGTCCGCTGTGAGCCACTGTAGAAACATGGTGGTGCAACATTGTGGGCATTGCATTCTCTAAGAATAGAGGTTGCTGTGAATTGTACAGATTGTAAGCTCAGTCAGACTCAGTTGACCAAAGAGGAGGAAGTTTTATTACTCAGGGCAAGTTCACATGTACGGTTCTGTTTCTCTCTCTAGATATGACCAAACTTATAGTCTTACTGTATCTGTAAAACTGTACTGTAATTACAGATGAACCTACTCTATCGTGCCGTACATTGAATAATCAACCTTATATAACAAGCAGTATTTGTTGCATGTATTAATATTTCTGTGAAACTAATGGTTTAAAAAAAACAGATGTTTTCTAAAAAAACAGGAAAAAAAAAAACACAGTTGACATGAAACCTGAGCAAAAAAAGTGAACAACAAAATTCACTTGTATTTATTAATGTAGTCGGCCTACAGTTGGAGCATTTTAAGGCTGACACCATCAGGAACATTTTAGTGTTTAGCAGTTAACAGTTTAGCATGACTTTGTTTGGTTAAGGAGTAACTAAGAGTTCCTGAACTTGATATCAACATCATTTATCAATGTCGCTCTGTCAGCGCTGCAGCAAAGCTGAATTTACACCCACTGCAGTCATGTACATCCACACGAGCTCTTTGCAGGAAATAATATCCAAACACCTGATGACATGTGAGCCGCTGTGTAAACATGTACAGCAGAAGTAGTTACACTTAATGCAAAAAATATGTACAGCACTGAGGCGAATTTATTGGTGAAATCCCCCTTTAAAACAACTTCAAAGCCTGAGCGTGCACACAGCACTCCAACTATTTCCACTTCCTTTTGGATGGCCTAAACTCAATTTATGTCTGCACTGATGACATGTTATTGCCGCAAAAAAACACACTTGTGGCTTACTAATATACGGAAATTCAAAACCTTTTTTGATTGTTCAGTGCGAGCGGGCAGAGCACGTGGAAACATACAATTTTCTGGTCAAAAGTTCAAAACAATCTAAGGTTTAATTCTTAAATAAATGTCTCCCTTTTAGAACTGAGCCTAAACCATGTGTATCAATATTCAGTGTTTGATAGGATTTGGCAGCGAAAGAGAGGCTTTGGAGAGACAAAATTACCTTTTCAGAGTTCAAGCTCACAGCGAAGCACTGATTGAGAGGGGGAGACAGGACAAGAACCAGGAGAGAATCCAAGAAAACAAGATGGAGGAAAATATGTGAAAACAGGAAATTAGACATGAAAGAAGAGGAGAAAAGAATACACGAGTAGAGAGAGCAACGGAGGTGAACCGTCACTGCAACCCTTGATTGTTTTGGCCCCGAGTGTGATTCGGTTTTGTGGCCTGATTTGCAGTGGGAGGGGAGGGGAGGGGAGGGGGTGGTGCGGGAGGAGGTGGAGGAGGGTGGGGATTTGATGATGTCGTGTTGCGGGCCCTCACCTTCAAAGGGCGGCCCCTGAAAGGCCCTACTAATCACAACATGTGATGAGACCGGTAGAACAAAGACAGCCGGGCAGAAAATAACAGCGTGGGAACTCTGGGTGAACTTGAAATACAACAAGAGGGCTCACCCCCTCCCCCTCCTCATCCTCTCCCCCCTCCAACTCCCCCTCGTTACATACACACACACACACACACACACACACAGACAGTCAGAAACTTCATGTGGACGCACACCTGTGTTTATTGTGACAAAGGACTCAGGTTGCATGAACTCGGACGTGTGTGAACGCAGCTCCCACACTCCCACTCCCCAACACACACACACACACACGGATCACCAATAAACCTTTCGATGAATGTGTTAGTGCATCTGTGTGTCTGCCCCGCTGTAAGCATAGCCTTGTACAACAACAATAAGATGAAAACAGCCCTAAGTGCTTCCTCTCATTCATATGAACCAAAAGAGGCAGCCTCCTCTCCCTGTGATGACTGTTACGCCTTTGGTTGCTTTCGGCTCCCACTGATAAGGATCTCCATATTACTGTGTGTGTGTGTGTGTGTGTGTGTTAGTACTGACTGATCCGTAATTTAGTGTTTTCTGTTTATTAGCACAAGATTGCCTCACAAAATGAATGGCTGTGCATGTAATTCGTATTGCAATATTGCTTTTTATGTCTGATGAATCATGATTTTATGTTTCCTCAATTCCATGTACAAAGTGCATTTTTCCTTGCCTCATTTTCAGTTGTGTTGCCTGGAGGGGATGTTTCACAGGATGCATTATGTCTTTGCTTTTTTTTTTCTTTTTTTACATGACCTTCAGTGATATTACCATAATAAAGTACATATTTTTTCCTGTCAGAGAGTTTTGTAAGGTTGGACAAAATGTCAGCATGCTGCCAGTGACAACTGGTTCTGCAAACAGTGAAAATAATGTTAATAAGCAAATGTCTTTGGAATATAAGAACCTTTTTTGTTCTTTAATTCATTTCATCATCCTCATCAATTAAAGCTTGAATTGAAATCATGTTTTAATTCCATTAATGGAATATATGAACTTCTTTTCTGTTTGTAGGTTCTTTCCCTGCAGGATTCCTATATGTAAACAGACATTACCATAACCAGTAGATGATAAATTATTATATTTAAACATTGTGTGATAAACGGAAAAGTTCTAATTTATACCTTTTATATCATATAGATCATATTAATATCTGGTCTGGCCATCTTTGTAAAACTGATATATGCCCGTGAAAATCTGAAAGTCAATAAACTGTCTTAAAATAACAAATATCTGCTGTAACAGCTATCTAAGTGAAAGTATCAATACCACATTATTCAAATAGTCTTGCATTCAAATTTTTTTTTCAAGTGAAAGTACTTGGTCAAGTTATAACCTAATTATAACTGCTTTATGTGCTCTTGGCTGAATTAGTGTAATTAATGTCATTACATTAGTCTATATTTTATAAATGGATCAATTACGTTATAATGAAATCAAAGGTAGCTTGTGAATATAGCGGACTAAAAAGCGCAATAATTACCCGCATTGAAGTGGAAAGTAAAAGTAACATAAAATGGAAATACTGAACAGTGGTACAAGTACCTCAAAATTACACTGTCCAGTAGGCTACTTAAGTAATTGTACTTAGTTACTTTCCACCACTGCTGTCTGCATGATAATTCCTGCAACAGCACAGTCCACACGTTGACGTAAAAAGTGATTTAAGTTATGCAATAGCTTATCTCATGTAATGTTATTGTGTTATTTCTATTAAATGGCAGTCTGCTCTTTGAATATGCCACCGCAGGAGACCCTCCACTGGAGAGCTCCAGCTCCGCATGCAGTAACATGAGCTCCCCATGTATACAAACACACAGCAGCTCTGTCAAATTATTTGGGGAGTGTGACCATTATAGGAGCCGCAGCCTTGCGGTGGTGATGATGTGGAAACTCCGGGGAGAAGGGGACGGGAACGGCTTTGATTGCATTATGGTCTTTTGTTGAGCGCACTCACAAAGTCCTTGAAGTCCCCACAGCGTCTTTACCGTGCATGAGGTCTCTCTGTGGGGTAAGATTAGACTCGGTGGCTTCCTCTGGTTGCGGCAGCGCTCCCTGTCTCTCCTCCCGGGCTGAGTTAGTATTGGATTACAGGTTCACACGCTCGCTCGCAGACCGCCCGTCGCCCCGACCAATTGCTCCATTCATTCCTGCGCCGGAGACGGCCGCCGGCCTCTGATTGGTTATCAGCGCCGGTTAGGGAACTTTCCCACGGCCAACGCGTGCTGACAGCCGGCCAGCCACTCCTCATCACCACCGGGACACACACGGGGGAGGGGGGGCTGGGGGCGGTGGAAGGAGAGGGGGTGGGGGTGGGGAGTGGGGAGTCACGGACCGAAAGTCCATTGGACCGCTGTCAAAGTTTCTCCAAAGATCCTCTATGGTTTGGAAGATCAATCACTCAATCACTTCAACTATGGATGAAGACTTTTGAAAGTTCAAGACCTCGTACACAGTATTAGGCCTACTTTTGTTTCTGTTTTGTAACTGATATGGACCTATGTGTCTGGAATAAAGTGATAAAGTAAAGTAGTTCGTTTTAAAAATGGTCTCGCCACATGCTCCATGAGGTAGCTGGAGTTTTTGATGGTTTATTACATGATCTTCTTCGGCAGGTGGAGTCTCTCAGCTGCTGCTTCGAATCTCAACTTTTGGGCCAAGACAACAATCCTTAAAGTGCTCAAAAAATGATGAAGACTGTGTAGAAATTAAAAAACAGCTTTTTTTTTTTTTTTTTTTTTTTTTTTTTTTGCTTAAATTATTAAAGAATTATCACAGAACAAAACAACAACAACCAAGATATCTAAGATTTTTTCATAAGACCGAGGAGTTATATAGCTATTTCAAATATGGGTCTACATATATTTCAAAATATTTAATTCTGGTTAGCGAGAGTAGGCTATATGTTGTGTGTTTAGCTTACTCTCAATGAAATGATGTTTTCATGATGAGATGCGTGAGGCCAAATCTCACTGACACGTAGGATACACTTTTAAATGAAATCAATCACAGAAATACCGACAGAGTGAGATGTCTCCCCCCTCTCAGACTTGTCAAAGCGCACCAGGATGCGCTTGGGCCAACTGCGCTGTCAGTCAAACCCACGACCGGCCTGTGATTGGGTGGTTGTGTCCCAGTCCCCGCCCCTGTTGGCCGACGGCAGCGTTGAAATGACACCGTGGGAAAGCTGCGCGCTTCAAACGGAGGCGCTCCGGGCGAACCTGGGCAGACGCACGTCTGGCAGTCAGAGCGGGCACACTGAAGGACTATTGTGGACGAATCAAAATGAAAAGGAATCACGACTTTAGCTCCTCGGACAGCGAGCTGGATGAGACAATTGAAGTGGAGAAAGAGAGCGCGGATGAGAATGGGTAAGTTTAAAGTCTAAGTGACACTGAACTGTAGGTTATTTTCTCTTATTTATTTGATTCGATTTAGTGGATAGGGGAATGGGACAAAACCGGCTGTAAAAAAAAAAAAAAAAAAAAAAAAAAAACTTTAATTTTTTGTAAAACTGAAGAACACGACTGAACCCACGCTGTTTCATCTCTTTTAAGGAACATGAGCTCTCCTCTCGGCTCCATGTCCCCGACTACATCAACTCAGGTGCAGGCGAGGAAAAGGCGTCGAGGCGTAAGTGAAGCTTATTTGTATAAACGTCCATTTGTGCAGTTGGAAAACCTTGTGATTGACGTCTCCGCATTTTGTCGTACTGTTGCGCAAATATCTACATGACGAGTCTTGTGTCTCCTCAGATTATTGAGAAACGGCGACGGGACAGGATCAACAACAGTCTCAGCGAGCTCCGCAGGCTCGTCCCCAGCGCCTTTGAGAAACAGGTGAGAAACAGGCAACACGGCTCTGACACCACAGTGCCAAAAAAAACAAAAACAAAAAAAAAACGAAACCACATTATTCACCTATGCTCTTTTGGATTGTTTGTATCTAATCTCCTTCTATTTGTTTCCTCCACAATGAAGGGCTCAGCCAAACTGGAGAAAGCGGAGATTTTGCAGATGACTGTTGATCATCTGAAGATGCTTCACGCAGCTGGAGGCAAAGGTAAATGTCTGGGATTCACCGACAGTTACAGAAAAGTGCCGTTATCACACAGAGAGGGGGCAAAACCGGGCGTTAAGGAGTGAAGAAATACATTTATAGATGAATGAATAAGATGTTAAATTGAATATTTGAACTTTTCTAACAGGCCTGGCAAATAAAATCTCAGTTCAACAGATTATTTACTCTCTCTCACTTCCAAGGCCAAGGGCATACTGATTCACGTCAGACAGAGCCCCTTCAACTCTGGACAAACTTGTTTTGCAGATGGGCTGACTTTTTAACTAATCAGCTGTCTTCTTGCTCTCAGGTTACTTTGATGCCCATGCCCTGGCGATGGACTACCGTGGTCTGGGCTTCAGGGAGTGCCTGGCTGAGACGGCCCGCTATCTGAGTATAATCGAAGGCTTGGACAGCACAGACCCTCTGCGGCTCCGTCTGGTCTCCCACCTGAACAACTACGCCAGTCAGCGAGAGGCTCACTCCGGTCTGAGTCACCTGGCGTGGGGTTCTGCATTTGGATCCCCCCCTGCCCACCTCACCCACCCACTTCTCCTCCAGCACCAACAGGGGGCATCTTTGGCACCTTTACCCCGCAGCCCCACCAGCAGCCCACAGACTCCTCTGTCATCTACATCCGCTTCATCCACCTCTTCCTCCTCTTCGTCCTCATCATCGTCGTCGGCTGCAGAGACTCAGGTCCCAGGCAGGCGCAGCAGCAGCAGCAGCAGCACCACCCCCCACTCAGATCAAGGCCCGATCCGGGTCCCACCTACAACTGGTGCTCCTACCACCGTCCTGCACCCCGCCCTGGTTCCTTCATCAGCATCCAAGCTCTCCCCTCCTCTCCTCTCCTCCCTCTCAGCGTTCGCCTTCCCCTTCAGTGCCTTCCCCATCATCTCCCCCACCACCAACATCAGCCCCCCAGCCCCAACATCCAGTGTGGGAAAACCCTACAGACCCTGGGGTATGGAGATAGGAGCTTTCTGACTGAAGTGAGCACCTCAACACAATCTACATATAGACTCAACTCACTACCCAGCTGAGCTGGACTTTCATGGACAAGACTTTTTATTTTCCCTGCTAAGAAAGTACTATTTTTTCTATGATGTTGACATCCCACAGAGGATATACCTAGCTATAGGATTTCTATTTTCTTGCTAACGTATTGTGTTTTGTATAGACGAGAGAACAGCGAGGAGGGAGACCACGACTAAAAAGCAGCAAGAGTGATTTATTGTGTTGATTGGTCTGTGTTCCTGCCCACCCCTTTAGAAGTTTTCACCCACTGTTGTCAGCCTATCAGGAATGGCTTTTCCAGATGGTCAAGCAGTTGCCGTCCGTCAAGTTCCTGGGTGAAACTGTCCCCCCCTTTGTTTTCCCCCTGAGCTGAAACACCCAGTGTTGATGCCCTGGTTACACAGAGTGGGTGGTGTGAAAGGAGGGCTTGAGGTGGTAGAGAGTCACCCCCTTTTTAAAGCATTTTATGGGGTGGAATAACCGAAACCAGGTGTTTGTTTGACTAAATACTGGGAACAGAAGTTAGCTACCAGCTCGGTCAAAATAAACCTAACCATGATTTACCCACAACCTCTTCATGTTCATATGGTGCCCCATTGTTTAAGCTTACCTCCTCAAGTTATGTTTCCTCTCTACAGTAAATTCTGTCCTTAACAATCCAAGCTTCACATATGTTTTACCAGTTTTTTACCAGCTTTTCCAGTTTTTTCTCATGTAAATGATGTTAGGGTGATTTTTATGACCTTGTCTCTTGTATTTGTTCAGCAGAGCAGCATTGTCAGTCAGTATTTACCAAGAGGGAGTCATGCTTTATCCGTTAAAGCAGTTTCAGTAAAACAAGGAAACACAGTTCAGTTTTTTTTTTTTTAAATCATTATTGTCTTAAGAGGCATTTAGAAATTCAAACTCAACGTTATTTGTGGGTCTCCTGATCAACCTCACTGTGACTTTGTATATGTAATGGTTGTACAAAACACAAGCGAGCACTGACAAATCAGATTTTCAGCTTTTCAAAGTTGTTGCTGGTGGTAATGACAACTTCCCTGTAATAAAAGAGTTCTGATACATCACCTGTGGCTTTATCACTGTTTTCTATGCGTGCATGTGCGTGTTTGTTCAAATGAGTATGGGTATGAATGTGTTTTTGTGTGCATGTGCTGTATGTGCCTGCAGTTGTTTTCGGGTGTGTTTATGTGTGCGCGTGTGTGTGTGTGCACTCGCACTACGTGGCGACGCCTGGTATCAGATGAGGCTGCTTGTTTCTCTCAGCAGCCCTCTGTGTGTGCACAGGAAACCATTAACAAGGAGGGGATATCCTGGACAATAGCAGCCCGGCTGGCCCCATGCGCTCCGTGGGAACTAGAGGAGGAGGAAAGAGGGAGGGAGGGAAGGTTGGAAGAGGATAAAGAAGGAAAGGAAGAAGGGATTGAGCATAGGGTAAGAGATGGAGGGAAGAAAGAAAAAGAAGAGGGAGGCCAAAGGAGAGAGCAGGAGAGAGGGACTGAGAAACTGTGAGAAAGGAAGTGTTCAGAGAACAGTTTTGTCTCTTTGCCATCGTTTCAGCTTGCACCAGCTGCACCTTCTGTTCTCAGCTCCTACACGCCGTCTCTGCGTCTGCTGGACCAAAATTTGACTCACTCGCCAAAACATCCCTCCCGCTTTCATCTGTCTGTCTAAAATGTCCGCTCTCTCTTTCCCTTTTGATCTCTTTCGTCATTCTCCATTCTCCATTTGCTCTTTAACTGAGGATGATGCAGGGCCAGGTAGTGATGTAAGCTGCACTGCAGCCAAAACCACAAGGTCGATCACATTTTTAGTGAAGACAACTTGTCTTTTGTCTCCCCCAACTGGTCATAAGTGGTACTTCAAATTGGAGAGTGTGGAACAGGAAAACCTGTGAAGTATTGAGTTTCTTTATTTAAAAGTGGCAGAAACACAATGTAACAACACTCAGTATTAAAATGTACTTAAATGTATACTATTACTGGATTATTATTATTGATTTATTGACTTGTTAGCACCATTCTAATGTTGTAGTTTATGAAGGTGGAGCTAATTTTAATATTTTCATTCACACTGCACATGTGTGTCTTCTATAAACTGGTCAGACTCTAGTTTTTGTATAGAAAATTAATATCTAGTAACTAAAGCTGTTTTAGAAAAAATGTAGTGGATTAAAAAGTACTTGTTTACCTTTGAAATGTGATGAAGTAGAAGAATAAAAACTTTATTCTTCTATCCTACAACATTCTGGAGACATTTTATGTCTCTTCATCAAAAAGACGAGGGTACTCAAGTGAAGTGCAATTTCTGTACTAGAGTAAAATGTGGGTACCTCAAAAGTACTTAAGTACACTAAATATACTCAAATGTAAATGTTCCATTCTGCTGCTTATATGTAAAATAAGCTTTCTTATCATTTTTCTCTGTTATAAAATGTCAACATCTTCTAATTTCCACCCTGTAAATATGATTAAACTGCTTCATAATATTTGAAGCTGAAATTAGTGGTGAAATAATCAGCTGTTTAATCAATTAGTCAACTCACTGAAAATTAATCAATAATAATATTGATGTTTCACAGGTTAAAGGTTGTTTTTTTCTCAACAGATATTTTGGCTTGTCATAGCAGGGAAAGGACACGCAATAAATACCATAACAATAGCTCTGTACCACTGAAGTGGGTCAGTCAGCCAAAAAGAGTTGACATCAACAATGGCAGGTGCCCTGAAAGGAGCTACGTAAATTGCAAACCTTATTAATAATATGAATTACCTGTTGCTTTTGTGCAATCATAAGGTCAGGTGAATCTTTTTTTTTTTTAATTTGATCATTTAAATATATAAACTTGGTCCCTGGGGGCATTGTGATGGGTGCTTTTCATTGTTTTCTGTTTTTACATTTACAGACCAAATTAATAAGTGATTGATAATAAAAAGATACCATGCCATTTTTGTCTCAATATAATCTATATCTATATTGTTAAAGGTACTGTGTACATGTGTCAAGTTTGTCAAGTGAAATCAAGTGGCACTACCTGAATGCTACAGTATGTGAAAGAAGCCACACTCCAAACCAATTTCATTCACTGAACCCCAAATCTTTATTAACCACTGCTTGCTCACAAAGATATATGTGGAGAGGGGGAAACACACAAATGGACAGAGGAGAGAGAGAGAGAGAGGCAGGCAGGATAGTCACTGTCTGTGGTGAACAGTTGTTACACACTGTGACGGTGTTGGTTTATACTTCACATGGCACAAACATTCGGTTATCGACCCGCCCTTTCTGAAATACACACACACACACACACTCACACACACACCTATGGGCCAACCGTGCGTGTGTGACCGACAGGGTCAACCTCAGGCTTCAACACCCCTGGTTACTCCGATACTTTAATACACTCATATACACCTTTACAGATGGAAATACTGTGTCCATGAATCATTGTTGCAGTGATACCTGTTATGGCTTAAATATCTTTCTTGTGCCATCCTTTCAGTGGCATTAACAGTGTCTTGGAGTGAAGTGCAATGATTCCAATAGGTGCTGATGATGTTGAGCACTACTCTAGCCTCTATGAAATGGAGAGAGGTGGAACCTATTTGTATTTTCTCCAGTGTAAGATTCACAGTAACAAGTCTGATCTTAGGTGAAGTATTTTGCGCTTTCTTAGGATGCACTTTAACCACTTGTGTTATATATATTACAGTAATATGTGATTGAAATGTGATTGGAAGGTTTGTTTTGAGGAATATAAGAGGCCTGCCATTGGTCAGGGATGTTATTTGAGCTTTCCGGTGCCAGATGGACAGAGTTTAGCGAGCTCCTCCTGAGCTCTGTGCTGTGATTGGCTAAATGCCTGCCCGTGTGGAGAGCGTGTGAGTGAGTGCTTCTACAGTATGTATATATGTGGAGAGATGAAGAGGCTGCAGACGGAGGGGAGGAGGATGAGGATGGGCTCATTAAATGCTATAGTGTTCTCCTGTGGTACAGTCACCATCTACCTCACAGGAGTGGATGTGCAGCGACGGCTTGCGGCCCCCACAGAATCGCAAACTGTCCCCTTTCCTTCTGCCAACTTTCCTGCACATCGCTAATTGGAACATTGGCATAAGCTGGATGGAAAATCACTCCGACCAAACGCAGATCCAATTTTTGCTTCCAGATCTGAGGGGTCAAATGAGTAAGTGCCCACTCGAAGGGCTGAGGGAAAGGAGCCAGGATGCGGGGCTTGTGGGGACGCAACCAGTCACAGCGAACATCAGCTAGCTGGCAAACTCACAACAAACACCTAAGCCTGTTACCACACAAGAGAAAAAAAAAGATTCTCAGGCTGAAATGAACAAACATAAAAAAACATGAAAATGAACAAATTATTACATCCATATATATGCAGGGAGAGGAAACTTATATATAAAAATGGCACACTGCAATCAATACTTTTGCTGCTTGTATCGTACTGTATATAACAAAAAAAGAAGTATTTACAAAAACCAATACCCACTGTCACTTGTCAATTTGATTTTTTCTTCTCATTTGAAACAAGAGCAAAAACATTCTTTTTTGGGAAGAGTGGGTGGGAGACATTAATTTTCTTTTCTTTTTTTTTTTTTTTTTTTAAGTCATTTTCGCGTTTTTGTTTTCCACCCCCAACCTCGTTTGAACCTCCCACTGTCTCGGGGTGGTGTCTCAGGCTGTGGTAGTTTCCTAGTAGTATGGAGGGAGTATGGCGTAGGTGGGGAAATGTGGGAAAAGGTGGTGGGGGCGAGGGGTGTTCCTCAGGGTCGGGGGTGGTGATGGGAGGGGGGGGGAGGGGGGGGGGGGGGGGGATTAAGGTGGGATGTAGAACCAGTTGGGGCTTCTCACGCTTTCAACTCTTCTCTCAACCCCTTGTTCCTGCGCACCTCCTGAGCATGCTTCTCCTGGCAAAGACACAAAGACACAGATTGAGGATGTCATGATTTTTTTTTTTCTGCTGCCGGCCCTCTCCCTGCATTTTTTTTCTTGCTCACTGCACCATTTCTCTTCTTTGACCTTTGCATTGACGACCTCCATCATTTCCATTTTCTGCCTGTCCCCCTGTCCACCCCGAGCCATGGACTGCACCTTTGTCTTTGTCAAACCCCTCTGTGCTAGCACATGCACCAGCCCTCCACATCCCTCATCTTTCTGGTCTATTTACATCATTTTTTCATTCCTGTGTCACTTTTTCAAAATGTCCCTTACTCTCCTCCCACATGTCCCCCATCTTCATCAGGAAATGATCTCACCTTATCATTCCCTAACACCAAATTAGTCAGAGTTAAAACTAAACATTATAAAATTAAAAGGGGGTTTTACCACAAGAATTCTTACACAATTGTTACTGAATATTTAAATTCACTGAAACTATTGCATATGTAGCTAACTGAACCCACAAAGCTAACATTTGACTAATGAAATAAAGTCGACATATCCAACCAACCATTTGATCAAAATTCTGATTAATGATGATGTGAACTGGGAAAATTTTAAATTATATTTAACTATTAATATGTCCCTCAGATTACAAACCATCAAGTACAGTATCAGTTATTTTGGCATAATTGGATGTTTCCCTCTAAATGACATGAATCCCGCTAACTGACAGATTTGGTTGTATATAAAAGTCTTACATTTACAAATGATTGTCAGTTAAGATGTAGTGTTTGGCTCTCTAATCTGCAGCTTACGGTGCTAATATCATCTGATTTAGTAAATTGCTAGTTGAAAACTATAAAGAATTTACACACAGACACAGAGTTAGATTTAAAAATAGCTGATCCAACTCAGTCCAAGGCTATAGCAGCATTGAGGACACTGATGTCCACAGTATATTTTTTGGGACCTTGGTGGGTTTAGTAACCTGGAGGGAGTCAAAAGTTAACACCTACTGGATATTTTAAAGGCTACTATTTGTTGCAGATGACAAACTAATAAATATATGTAAAGAGTTTGATATTTGCCACCAGAATTTTAATTTGTGGCAGAGTGGTGAAGGAGAGTTAGGGTTTATCCTAACCACCGTAATTTAACAGTTAACTAATTCAATGAAAATTTTTATATTTTTTAGACTTTTGTGTTGGGTCAAAATTGGATGGGCCTGATGGGACTTGGATTTATAACCTCAGTATATCTAAAATCCGGCTCCTCACCTTCTCCTGCAGGCGCTCCATCATGGCGGCCAGGTAGGCCATCCGGTTCTCCTCGATCTGCTCCATCTTCAGATGGAGCTTCTCCTCAGCCATGCGGCTGAAGTTGCTGTTCTCCTCCATGGCCTTCAGCAGCACATCACGCTCGTGCTCCCGTTTCTCAGCCAGGGCCCTAAGTACCTGCGCCTCCTGGGACTGGAGGAGGAAGAGGAGGAGGAGGAGGAAGAGGGACAGGCAGCAGAGAGAATGAATCAGGCAGAAAGGTGTCGATAGCAAGACGGTGACTTACCAAATGCTATTCATCGATTTTTCCTAAAATTGAAGCGTGAGTCAGAGGTGGTTCAACACATTAAATATATAGATGTAACATAATTTCACTCCTTGCCACCCTCATCTTCTCATGGGATGTATTAAAATAAAATAGTATACTGTATGTTTGACTTACAGTATTGGACATCTGGTGTTATAAAATCTGTGTTATTGATTGGATGATTGATTTGTTGGTGGGTTGCTGGATTTGTCAGCTGGGGGACTGATTGTATTGACGTTCGAATCAATGATATGCAGGAATTAGCCAGTGTCAGATTAGATTTCTAATGGCAGCTGCAGTCGTCAATGTGACGGGCGAATGACCAAAAAGACAGACCTCAAATTAGATGTCAAGGGAAGTCAAGTGTTTCAAAAATATTGTGTAAAGCCGGTGGGTCATAATGGTTTAGTTTTGGCATCACAAAAAGGTTGATTACAGCTTTCCGTGGCTCTTAGCACTTACTGAAGCAAAGTGACATGTGGCAGCTGGGTACAATGAAAATGATTGGAAACATCCTTACTCTCCTCCGGTCCTCAGCTGCCTCCAGTTTCTTCTGGATGTCATCCAGGGAAATGTCCCTCTTTGGGGGGCTGGTGATGCAGTGGCCAACATCAGTCACAGGGGAGGGCGGCTTCAGGATGACCTCAAAGGCCTGGCCTGAGGCTCGCTTGTTAATGGGCTTGATGTGCATGTCTGCATGTGTGCACATCAATGAGAAACATAGTTAGCTCTGTGTGATTTTTCATTCAGGCATGTTTCATAAAGAAGATGAAAAGTCTGATCATCACGTACCGTCAAAGTCACCCATGATGTTTTTGCGGCTCTCAGGGTACAGACAAGAGCAGATGAGAGAGAGAACTGAAATCTCCTTCATCTTCTCTTTGTAAGCTGAGGGGGTAAATTGAAAGATGAGTAACGTTAGTTTGTTGCACACAAACAGCCGCTTGTAAACCAGCGCACTGCTAACATACATGTTCAAAGATGAGACATCATTAACCCGCTAACATACAAAAAGATGAACCATCATTAACCTACTTCCACCTCCACAGGAGGTCCTTGATCAAGACTTTTGGAGGAATAATTATTCATCGCGTCCTCCAAAAAGAAAACCGCATCAAAGGATGTCTGGTGAACTGCCATAGGTTTTGTGGAGATTTTGGGGCCTTTGTTTTCACCGCAACACGAGGGGAGCAGGATGGATGTGTCCTTACTTGGCCTAATTTCCCCACCAGCCAAGACGCCGCCGTCCCTACAGGATTCTCCACACATCATTAGCTATGCTTTTCATTTCGGTCTATTATTTATTAACGTCGCCAGACCAACGCCCTATTGCCTCTCAGCCATTCTCCGGCTAACTTCTAGAAAAACATCAGAGATTAGTTTACACTTTTTAGGAAATTAAAAAAGCACAGACGCCAAGGTTTAAGGTTATATGCTGGAACAACCTTTGGGCTGTTTCTTATCTTCTTTGTCTGCGGCTTATGTACTGAGGCTAATAGCCAAGGGTTTAGCTTATCAGCATAACACAGCAGTATGACTGTCCATCCCATGGTCCATTTATGGTCCAAAAAGTTAATAACACTGAAGCAAAGCTGGCACCAAATCACACTGGCTGTATTTGGCAACCTGCAACCTGCTCAATAGGGCGGGACAAAGTGCTCCACAGGGCAGACAGAAAAAAAGGAAAAGAAAAGAACAACCAACCTTGTCTCACCTTGATGTATTTTTTTTATTCCTGTGTATTTGGCTGCTACTACTTTGTAATGTGAGTCTCAAGTCCCAGCAGGGAGAACGGCAAAAATATCTGCAACACACTGCAGCTTGTGAAATATTCCATTTTTGCACATGGCTTCTGTCAAGGTACACTGCCTCATGGTGCAGATTTGCATGCCAACTGTCGTAGCATGGCATAATTCATCACCCAGAGCACACAAGGCCCGCAGCGCTGAAATGTGCCACATTGATTCATGATTTGCAGAAGGCTTACAGCTGCAAAGCCAGAAATGAGATTTACTGTGAAAGAGCCTCTCCATGGTGGGGTACAGTGTTCAGTGTGATTAATCCAAATCCTCTTCCTTACTCTTATTCCCTGCTCACTCTCTCTTCTTCTTCTCCTCACTGTGTCTCGCTTTCTGCCCTGCAGACTGGCAGACGCCACAGTAATGTGATCAACTCTCAGATGTAGCTCTCACTACTCTCTGATGGCCTTGTTAACCCCTTCCCTGAGGAGGAAGTTGGAGAGGGTGAGAACATGGTTGGGGTGAAAAAAAAACAGAAGAAAGGAGGGAGAGGTTGAGTAGGAATGGAGATGAAGGTGGAGTTTGGTAGAGAAACAGAACGGTAAGAGATATTGCTCAGAGGAAAGGACTGTCAATGACGAAAGGGTGGGTGGAGGGAGATGGGAAACTGGGAGGAAACGCATGCATGTTTGGGTGGGGCTGAAAATAATGCTAACACCTTTCTGATATAAGCAGAAACCACGGAAAGCAGGATTAAGAACCAGGAAAAGGGGGCAGCTCCCAGTGGGACTTGCAGCCACCATCAGCTGCCCCCAGGACAGCCTAATGGAAGCAGCCACCTCAGGTGGATGGCACTTTAATTTGTAATTAGCGGACCGCACCATTTCTGCTGACAAGAGGGGGAGAAGAGAGCTTTTGGAGGATTGTCGCACGCTCATTAGATGCTGTGTATATGTCAAGACCCCAGCAGCCATTTCCTCCCACACACACCCCCACTTGACAGCTCAGGACTCAAACAGTTAACAAATCAGTGGAGCAGGTAATTTGGGTTAAGTGCTTACGGAGCAGATCAACAGAGATTCTTGTTTAGTGGTTGCCAAGGTCTGGTTGCAGCCTTTTCTGTGCTCAGTGATGTTTTTTTTTTATTTATTTAAAAAAAATGACAGTGCAGATTTACTATCTGTTGACTGACTAGTTCATAATTTGAATGGCTGCACCTCTTTGCTGGTTTGTTTAGTTTTATTTGAGGTGGGTACTGTAAGCTTGGTTTTTACTGTGTCTGTATCAGAGTAAATTTTATTTCTTTGTTATCATGGAGGACAAGGACTCACTGTGAGTTTAAACTGAGCTGTAGCTCTCTACCTTAGAACCTCTGAGATATTGCTTTTATATCCATAATCAAAAAAATATGAGATTCTCTGCTGTGCAAAAATATGATATTGCAAGTTTATTACCCCTGAGAGAAAATATCCTTTTCCTCTGTAACTGCTGTGGTAATGAGTTCATTCCCTGTGGATGAGACTCATAAAAATGATGAATGATCCTGGATGACATCCTTTGCCATTCCACTGCAGGAAAAGTCCAGACACGTCTGTTCAGAAATGTTGTCTGAGTTTTAAGCCAGGTATTTTTTCTTTTTATGTGAGAATACAAAATGAACAAACTCATGCAAGACAGGGTGACACCACTTTAAAGCTTCCACTCTACTCAAGCAGGCTGGTTTCAACCAGTCAGCTCTGCATCCACGCTCTCAGAGAGCTGCTCCTCCTGTCCCGACCACAGACACACCGCCAGCAAACTGCACTTCCTCTTTCAATCCATCAGCCAAAGAGCACAGATCATCAATATCTACTGTACCTCCTCCCCCGCAAGCATCCCTCTTCCCCAGCACCTTCTGCATCCCCAAGCCCCCGATTCATCTGTTGCTGATGTACTCTCCCTCTCAGTCCCATCCTCTCCTTCTTACCCTATTTTTCTGTTTTTCTCCCACACACTCTGCATCTCTTGGGAGCTTCAGTTCTGCATTAGCACAAACCACCACACCTCTGTTTGGTGCTTTTTGTGCCTTATTTCTCTCAACCACAATCTTCCTCCCTGCCTCCATCTTGTCTTCAAAATGCTACTATTATAAAAAATTTAAACGGAATGGTGCTTGAAGAACAGAGTCACTTTGGGCAAAAAGGCAAAAAGTGAAAAAAAAAAAAAAAAAAATACGAAAGAGACTGTTGAAAAGGCTATGAGCAAACTGCCTGTTAAGGCCAACCCACAAAATATGACCCTGTGCAGCACAGCGTTTATTGCCCTCCTCAGATCTATAGCTTCACAGCAGCATGGGCTGGGCCTCTGCGTTAGGCGCATGCAGGCCCTTTACTGCAGGGACAACAATATAACTACAAAATTATGAAGGTATTACTAGAGCAAAATTGGCTATTAAAGAAAATGTTATGACACCCAGATGATCAAAGGCAGGCTCAGTCATTCGATTCCGAAGTGGTGGGCCTGTGGTAAGCTTTTGCAAAACCGTACCCTGTATCCGCCCAAGGCGCTCAGGACTGTAACTAAAGAAAAGCTTCTATTAACTGATCATTCTTTTGGTTCATAAAATCTAAAATACCCATCACAGTTTGCCACAGCTCAGTGTTATCTCTTCAAATGTCTTGTTTTGTCTGACAATCAGTCCAGAAATCCAAAGATATTCGGTTTATTGTCACATAAGACCAAGAAATGCAGCAACTCCTCTCGTTTGAAAAGCTGTAACAAGAAATCTTCGCTTGAAAAATGACTTAAATGATCAAGCAATATCAAAATCACTAAATTTCTGTCTATCAACTAATCAATCAGCTGTATCGGTGTGTTCAAACTGCAGAATGAAATCATGTCGTAACATGTTAATAGCGCAAATATGCTTCTGCCAAATATCTAAGATGAAGAGGTAAGTATGTGAGATGTATAAATAACCCAGATTTGCCAGACTAGGATGCTAAAATATCTGAACTGTCTTGCCCAGATGTTGATTTTCACTTGTGATGAGCAGACCATGAGCATATGGCTTTACCATCACTGGTGGACTGATGTCATCTCTTCCTCTCAGCCTGTCTTTAAGAACAACAGTCATCTGAACCAGTAATGAGGGTGTGCTGCATTGATCGATGAGACCTCTAGGCTTTATGCATATGGCCCATAACGACAATAGTGATAGGGATGTTAAGATGAGAAATATAGCTGGATTTGGACATGACTATTTGATGGTGATATTGTCCAAGAGGCTTTTGTTTCTGTGCACAAAGGAATTGATTTTAGGGCACCAGTTGAATGACCACACCTAATTGGATATGACAAGACTGCATGATAAGGATCAGGAAAAGTGCTTAATGCACACGGGAGTGTTTCTGAGCACTAGTTTGTTGGGGGAATAGTTGATCCATTATGTAGCACAAAGCCCTTAGGGCGTCTTTATTCAAAACTATCCTAAAATCTTCTCCAAAGAATTTAAAAAAACCCCCACACATATATGTATATACAGTGGTATTTACTCTTCCTTGTAGCTGTTAAACACAGCAGTAAATGTTCATTTACCCATAAAACCTGAGGTATTTTTGCTCCTCCATCTCAGGAGTATGAAATAGTAGAATTAAATTCCACGTGTGATTCTAAAATATTAAGAGCGCTAACGTTCCTGTTAATGAAATGAACAGAGTCTGAATGAACTCAACGACCTCCTGAGTGCTGACTGGCATGATGACTGCTTTCTCCCTGAGTGTCTGCTCCTGCCCATCCCATTCTGCCTGTCCACAGCTCAAATCATGGAGGAAAGAAGAGGAGGAGGAGGAGGAGGAGGAGGAGGAGAGGGGAATAAATATAACAGTCAGGGTTTAGATGCCGCTGTCCAGACACCATGCCTTACCCTTGTCCTTACTGCTGTCTGTCTGCATGCCCCTCCATCCATCAAGAGCCTAGTCAACCAGAAAACAAACAGACTATCCCCTAGACTGGACACACGCACAATGCACTACACCCCTTCAAACCAACACACCCTCCTATAAGGTTAGCCTTTAGGCTTCATTTTCATTCACCCTGCAGGTCACATCTCGTGTTTATAGGCCTGGGACCGTTCATGCCTTCATATGGAAATTCATGGCCTGACACATATACAAGGCCTTCCAGCTGCCATAACATGTAATCTCATTTTATTTCTCCATATATTCCCACCGAATGCTGTAACCCCCCGAATTGTGGCCTAATAATAATGCATTTATTGAACATAATAGTCCACATTTACAGTCAATAACCGTCCTAACAGGATTGGAGGCTGATATTCCTGAGACGACATTCATTTTCATCGTCAGTCGTAAATTCTTCCCTCGACTGCAAAGCAATTCTGGATAAGGATGCTCTGGGTTTTTTTTTTTTTTTTCTCACTCTCTCTCTCTCTCTCTCTCTCTCTCATCCATGCCTTTAGCGGTCACCCACAAAAAAACAGTTCAACTGGCTTTTACAGATCAGCTACATGCGATGGCCGAGTTTTGATGAGGAGATTTGTCAGGGTGAAATATCTCCCACCCTGGAGAGCGGCCGGCTGGCTTTGAAGGGAGCGGAGATGTTGGGTGGGGTCGCTGGCGCTGCATTATGCTGCACGGCTCTGAGTCAGGCAGTGAGGGGCAGGTGCGGCAGGCAGGCATCGACAAAATGCTGCTGTGAGGGGGGGGAAACATCGCCTTTCATGTGCTGATAATGATTCATTCTCTTTAATCCGCTGGCTTTAAAGTGGATTGGGGAAAAAAAAAAAAATGCGTCACTCATGATGATAGCAACTGAATCCTAAACTAGCTCATTTTGATCGGCACTCATTTGTATTTATCAGACACACACACAAAAAAAAAAACGCGAAATGAACTCTGTTTTATGAGATTGAAGAAGAAAATGCTGCTTCATTTTTACAACTTAATTTTTTTTTTTTTTTTTTTTTTTTTTTTTTTGGAAGTGACTTGCAAAGGAGTTTGGCCGCTCCCTCTCACCGACCCTCAGCATCCTTTTGTGCCATGGGTGTCGCCACAGCCCAAGCCCCTATCTCAGAAAAAAAAAAACAAAAACAAAAAAAACAATATCAAGTGCAAAACTCACCGATTGCGGTCTTAGCCATTTCTGTACGGTGGTGCCGGGGCGGGTTGGCCGGAGGAGTGTGCGTCGGTTGCTGGATGCTGTATCTCGGGGTGGAGGGACTGCTGGTAAGGCACTGAGTCAGCAGAGACTGGGACTGCTGGTGCGCCTGGTGGTCTGGAATGAGCTGCGTGAAGTCAGCGGGAAATAACTAGAACAAGACCGGAAGTATGCAGACATGGCTTTCAGAATAAAAGCATAAACATGCCCCCCCCCCCCCCCCCCCCCCCCCCCCCCATGAGGGCCTGCTGACACAGTTAAATGTAGGTAACAGCATAATTACCTACTTTAATGTGCTGCAGAGCTGCAACCATTATTTGATTACTTGACTGACAGAAAAAAGATCCGCAGCGATTTTGATAATTGATCGCTTTCGTAATTTTTCAAGCAAAAATACCGGGCCTTTGGGTTTTAGATGCTTGGTTGAATGAAACCTAATTCAACGTGAAAATATAAATATTTATAAATATTTTAAACCATTTTCTGAGATTGTATTGGCCAAACGATAAGTCAAACAATTGAGAAAGTCATTGGCAAATTAACTGATACTGAAAATGAATGTTTGTTCATAATGTGATGCACGGGGCAGTGTTGTAGTCAAGTCACTAAACGGCGAGTCTGAAGTCTAAAGTCCCCAGTGTTAGAGTCCAAGTCCGGGTCACCAAAGAAGAGTCTGAGTCGAGTCCAAGTCAAGTCCCCATTTCCCGAGTCTGAAACTATCTGAGTCATCTTGGTTGAGTCAGGGTCGAGTTACGAGATGGTCTCCAGTGTTCCACTCCCGCACAGTTAAAGAGCTGACATACAAGTACATACGACATGGCTGGTTTACTTAATTTTAACATATCAAGAGTCACCCCATACTGTGTTATGCTCTACAACACACCCAAACATTAAGATGCGCCGTCGTTTAAAATGCTTTATTTTGAAGTTCATGACAGGAAGTCTTAACATACGAGCTGATTGGCTTGACACTGGCTCAGTAATGAGCGTTTATGTGCCTCTTAGATTATGCTGGCTACCATGGCCCCTTGACGCGCCTCTCCTAGCTAAAGCCCTGACAAATGCAATGTCCCCTTGTACTGGAGAGTTCAGGTTCTGCTTTGAAAGCCAACACGGTGGGTGTTTCCCCCTTTGTTTCTCTGGCGATGGCCAGGTATAGTAACTCTGTCCATGGTGCTAAAAAAGGAGGAATTCTTGAGAGGATAACATTTAGATTTAGGATACTTTATTGTTTTCATTATTATTTATAATCTTAACATTTTCACAACATTTAGGTTTGATAGTTCCTCGCATGTCATGTTAAATTCGGGAGAATCAGGCTGAAGCAGGACAACCAGCTGCCCAGTCTTTATATGGTCCATGTGATGACACCTCAAACCTCCTATATGACCCATCCTCGCCGTCAGTGGGTGGCATCATACCAGCTTTCACCTCTTAACTGCAGAAAATAATAATGGTCAAGCCAATGGCCAAATCATACCCTCAAACAAATCGGTGGATTCATGAAAGCAACAATCACTAGATGGCGGCAAATCTCAATTTATAGGAACTAGAGGAACGTGTGGCTTCAGAGAAACTATTTCACACCACATCGCTTTCAACATGGAATCGTTTTTTTTTTTTTATTTAGGCCCACAGACCAAGCTCCATTTAGACAAATATTCAGCAAGACGTGTTCAGTTTAATTCACCAGCTTTCAGCCTGATATATCAGTTTGAATTACTTTAACAACTGAATCTATGCATGGTAGGCAACACAAAGTAACAGGGTAGTCCACACCAACTCAAGCGACATGCTCCGTATCCGACATCACTTGTTTGCATAGATAACAACGTTGCTTCTGTTTATTTAAAACTTTACACAAATGTCAGGATCACGGCCAGATATCTTATGGTCACTGATTAACCATAGGTTGTGGTTTGTAATAATGCTGTAGATTCGTGTAGAACAACTGAAACAGATAGATAATTAAAAAAAAAAAAAAAAAATTTATGTATAACACTTATCAAAAACAAAGTACAAAGTGCTTTACAAAATAAAAAACAAGAAATGCGTTGAAAAGAGTGGAGTAAAACATACATAAATAAGATTAAAATGCAGTAAACTGAATTAAAAGAACAAATCTAAACGTGTTTTTCAGAGCAATTTCAATGATGGTCAGATGTGGTACAGAAAAAATATTGATATAAGGATGAAATCGAAATATGTAAATATTGGCTGAATATAAAGTAGACTGTTAATATAAAAATACTCAAAAAGCATTCAAGGTAACCGAACCATAACATACTAGGGACTGCTGTGGAAATGTGTTTTTACCTGCTCTATTCAAAACGAGGCTAAGATGAAATAAAAATGACCAGACTAGTGACAAAAACAAAATCAGACTGTGCATCATTGTCCTTTCTCGGTCTGATCAATTGTTGTACACTTTCATTATGGTTTGATTTTTTCATTAATATGTTATTAAAAACAATCCGCTACGAGCCTTTCTCGTGTCTGATTGGCTGACTCACAGATCGTTGCCAAATGACAGCCGCACACCTGTATGACCGCATCACCGCTCGTAGGTAAATCAATCCGCTCCCTCGCAGGTAATGGCGGTAATGTGTGTGTGTGTGTGTGCTTTTAGTTTGCTGTCTGACGATTGATGGAGTCGCTGTCGTGGTTTATAGATGAAGAACCAAGATAAACATTGGTGTTTATGCACAGCTTGTGTCTCCCGGGTCTGGCGGTGGGTTGTGCCGACGATCATTTGGCGGTTGGGGATGAGGAGGAGCTAGTGGCTGCAGATGTTGACTGCTGCTGTGGACTAACGCTAGCTTAAGTTAGTCACAGAAATCAGAGGCACGGCACAAGTTGCTGCCTTTCCCCACTGGAAAAAACGAAACGCACAACAAAGGTAACTAGTCTCTCTTATATTGTGTGTTTTTTTTTATTTAAATAAGCACCTCTCACACTTTTAAGTCCGTCGGGAAGCTGTTTAATGGGGAATCGTTCAGGTACGTTAACCACATGTTACAGTCACATACTAACGTTAGCATGTGCATCCGCAGCATCATGTGTGTTGCATCAGTTCCCCTAAGCTAGCTCTGAGAGCTAAATGCCACTTTTAGGAGCTTCAAGATGGACACCGTTTAGATGGATGGCAGTGTCAGCTGGTGAATGTAGTGAGACCATAAGCCGTATGTAAAAATAGTGAGACGCGGTGAAATCGCTCCTCTTTTATTCTCCTTCGAGTCTGGATCAGGCCGGTGCTAACAAGGCTATCAGCCCCTCTGGCGCTAATTACTAACAGCAAGCGCTGGTGACTTAGAGCTGGGATAACAGGGGTGATTGTTTAGATTACTGTAAAGTTACACAGAAGTAATGGTGACACAACTATATTAATTGGTGCCAAGTGAAAGTTTTCAGTGACACGGACGCGTAGAGTTAACGATGAGACAAAGTGTGCGCTCAATCAGTCAGTGTCCACGTCTCACGTCCCCATCCTGTCTGTGATCGGATTTTGTAGTCTAGAGAGCCGGGTATGACATGTGAGAGGAAGCGGTTTCTTCATGTGTGACTGTCTGTAGAGTTAACAGTAAAGTTAGTTTGATGAAGTTGTCCATCTGTCCCTTATCAAGACGGAATCGACAGCCAAAGTAGCTGTGACTGTGGAGATTATGATCGTGAACTCATGGTGTATTTTAGGTTTGTGAATAACTACATAACTGCAGCAGCCATATTGGCTGAAGCATGCAGAACATATGATAGCCTTATTTCATTGGTCTAGTATTGGGACACATGGCTCCTGTCCCTCATAAGACCACTCCTACTGCTAATGAGCATACTAAAGACAGACCTGACAGTGTGATCACAAGGATAAAAATGAAGAAGACAAGCTAAGGCTTTCTTGAGCCTGTAACTGGGTCTTTTTTTTTTTTTTTTACTGGTAAATTTAAAATCAAATTTCTGATAGTTGACAAATATTTTCTTTTACAGTGCAATAGAGTCTGAAGTTTTTTGTCTAACTTTATTTTAATTTAAAGTAGTGTGGTCACTGGCTCCTGTACACTTGTATGTTTACATGAATACAGGAAGTTGTACAACTCTGGCATTTTAAGGCTAAACTGCTCTGAGAGTTACTCACTAACTGTTTATGGTCATCCCCAGATCTGATAGCAAACTTTCCAATCAACACATCCAACCCTTCCCTACATATGTCAATAAATGCCAATCCATCTCTTTAAAATCCTCATCTAACACTTAAGAAAACTGCTGAATGATGTATGATCATTTGACAATCACACTATTCTGTAAGAAGTGGGACACAAAAATGAGTTTTGCAATGCAAAGAATGTGTTTGCTTGGAAAGCAGAGAGGGGTTACAGTGCGATCAAACATATTGTGTTTAGTGTTTACTAATGAGTTGGAAGCACTGGATTTAATGAAGCCATGCCAACTAGGTAACTATTAGTAGATATTTCTATAGATCAGCAGAATCGTTTTGCTGTTCCAGATACTGCATGTGTCCACTCTGGTTTTAAAACATAGCTTCTAACGTATAGAGGAGAGTTTGTCAGACTAAATAAACACATAATAACTATTAGGTTCATTTGAACTGAGCAAAGATTATTTAACCTGACAGGATCCCTGACAGTGTTGATGCTTTTACTGTCTTCTTCATCATTGCAGCTCAGAATAACATGAGGATATCTGTGATGATAACTGGAAATAAAAACTGAACCCTCTAATGACTTTTATTAGAAAAATTATTCACACACTGTTAAATATGTCAGTCAGATTGACCCCATCACACATGAACTACTTCTCTCTGCTTTGGCAGCAGAAACAGTCGACATTACTTAAACTTTTTCTTTTTTTTTAATCTGTATCATAGACACATTCGTAATAGTTTGTACATCATTAGGCAAAAGAACAAAAATACTCAGTAAGAAACTTAGTAATAATTAATGCATTTATTTACAGTAGGCCTATATCCTTAGTCTGACTCTAATAATTGGAAATGATTTCTAGTGGTTTTTTAAAAATTTTTATTCTAGTCTATTCTATGTGATAATATTGTTTACATTTCACCTTGCTTAATATCACTTTTGGATGTTGCTGTAAACAAACTTACTGGCAGATATCAGCATTTCTTCTCGTATATTAAGTACTTTATTCAAGGTACTGATGATTTTGCTTATAATTAAAAACTCTGCCTCTTTCACATGAACCCGCTCTTAGCTGGATAGGTGAACCCTGTGTTAACTGAGCCAGTTGATAACCAGCTTCGTAGTACAGGTTATCCAGGATGGCCAGTGTTTGGTTTAGTTAAGCCAGATAGTGAAAATTAGAAACCTGCCAAAATTTAGTTCCCTAATACAGTGGCAAGAAAGAGTATGTGAACGCTTTGGAATGACCTTGTTTTCTACATGAATTGGTCATAAAATGTGATCTGATCTTCATCTAAGTAACTGTTGGCAAAACACAATGTACTTAAACTAATTACAAACTGTTATTCTGTCTCTATTGAGCCATTAAACATTGCTGGTGCTTGTAGGGGGGAAAAAAGTCATGTGAACTCTTGGGTGTAAGAACTCGTCGAACCCCTTTGGCAGAAACAACCTTATATAAGCACCTCTGGTAGCCGTTGATCAGACGTTCAGGAGGAATTCTTCCTTACAGAACTGCTTTCTGTAGATTACATCTATAGATCATCTATAGATCTACAGATTTACTCTCAGGGTCATTGTCCTGCTGCATCACCCGACTAAAACTGAGCTCCAGCAGGTGGAAAGACACTCTGACTTTATCCTGTGAGATACTTTGATAAACTTGGGAATTCATTTTCCGCTCTGTGATGGCAGGCTGTTCAAGGCAGCAAAGCCCCGAATCACGATGCTCCCTTCACCACACTTCACAGCTGGGATGATGTTTTCATGTTGCTATGCAGTATCAGTCCACAAAGCATTTCCCTGTGGCATTGGGGAGCGTCAAGGTGCTCTGTAGCAAACTTCAGGCACACAGTAATTTTTTTTTTTTTTTTTTTTTTTTTTTAAATTGCACCCTTCGTGGTGTCCTTGTAATAGACAAAGGAGAGTAGTCGCTGTACTAAATCCTCTCCATTTATATACTATTCGTATCACTGCGGACTAATATATATCTAATATATAATATATATAATATATATATATATATAAACTCTTTGAGATGATTTTGTAACCATTTACAGCTTTATGCAAATTGACGAATCTTCATCATAAGTCTTCTGAGATCTCTTTTCCTGGCGAGGCATACTTCACATTAGCTGGTGCTTCTTGTGAATAACAAACTCAAAATTGCAGTGAGTTAGATTTCATTGATTAGTTTCCAGGTTTGATAATTAGCTTTTGTTTTTTTGATCTGAGCATATTTTAAAGACACATTTATACATAAATGCAGGTAAATCCAAAGGCCTCACTTTTTTTCTTGCCACCATATACACCCTCCACACTGAGAGTAAACAACCAGACGTGTCAGTGCACCGCTGTGACCTTTCATTGTTTACAGAAGGTGTTGGAAGCAAAGACGGGTTAATGCAGTATGTATGACATAATCTTATCTCGTTTAATTGTATTCACCAAAGATCATCATTTTGAATTTGAAGCCACAGATGCATCGTGTCTTCAGTTAGAATAGAGTGTGTAAAACTGCTTTTGTAGCTACAGGGGAGGCTCAGAAGTGATTTTATCTGAAACACTGAGCAGCTGAAAATGTGAGGGGGTAGTGTTGGGGGCGCGGGCACTGATGCCTGAACCCATTGAACTAACTCAAGCAAAAGCCACATACTGTAGAAAATATGCTAGAAAATCTCTCCAACTGACCTGTGACATCACCACAAGCTCTCACTTGCTTACAGAAACTCTAATTAAAATAAAAAAGAAAAAAAAGAAAAATTGGTTCACTGTGGTTAAGGAAACAGTTAAATGGATGTTATGTGCCCTGGTGAGCCTTGGCAGTATGGAATATATGTGGTTATGCATTTTCATCAAAAACAACAGTTTTCTCCCAGTTCATTTTTCTACACTAGAAAAAAGAAATGTGGGATGTGATCAGATTATAAGTTACCCCACCTCTTTCATGTGAGTGCTTGCATTGTGGGAAATCTAGGCAGGTAATTTGAGGTTATCAGTATTAGGTTTTGTGAAGATATATAACTCAAAGATACAATCGCTTAACTGTGAAATGATGATAGTAATGACAGCTGTAGTCATAACTATGTAATAACAACACAGTGTGCAAACTAAAAAAAGAAAGGGATAAATTCACAGAAAATGCAGTCAGCCTGTACGCTCCGCTGCTGGTTGTCTGCCCTTGTCTGGAGAGAGCGCTCACACTGTGCTCAAATGATCTGACTCCTCAGACAGCTAAGCTGATTGTGTAATCAGTAAAAGTCACACATTTTTGCATTGTTTCAATTTAGTGTCTGTGGTTGTTAAAGAGGCATTTTTGGATTAGATTTGTGGTTACTGTGGCAGGCTTGTGCCAATACTTACTGCTTCTTAAATGTAATGCACCACATAAATCCAGAAACGCATTTTAATTTAATCCATCCACCCATTCGCTCATTCATTTACTTATTTGCAGTTGCACCCTCATTAGTTGACATGTGGGTGTACACCAATGATGCCCTGAATCAGAATCACTTCCTCGAACTTGAATTACTGACATGTTTAAAGCACTTCTGTGAGACTGCGTGTCCTTGTCTTTGTTACAGATTATTCCAGCAGAGAAGCACTCCTTGGATTTAACAATGGCTGTTTGAGACAGCCAGAGTCTTAGTCCTCCAGTGACCCTCCCACCTCCCTTTCTCTTTCGCTCGGTCCACACCTCTCTGTTCATCTCGCCCAGTATTTAATCATTCTACCCTCTCACCTTGTCTCAGTTTCTGGTGCTGCCAGGAATCAGCCTGTCCTCTTTATCCCTCCGCTGTCACTGTCCTGTTTCCTCCTCTAAGCTGTCGCTGAAGGCTGTAAATCTCTCACAATGGTCGCTGAGGTAGACTCAGCGTCTCAGGGCAGCGGTGTGCGGCTGAAGCAGGAGATTTCCCTCCTCCATGGGGTCTGTCTCATCGTGGGAAATATGATCGGCTCTGGCATCTTCGTCTCACCTAAGGTAGGAGGCTCTGCTTTAAGCCGAAGAATTTATTTGTCCTGATTTTAATTTTTCTCTAGATCTATAAAATGAAAATGGTTTCTTGCTCTCTTGGTTTTAATTGTAAATTGAATGGTATTATTCAGACATGATTAAATCTGAAAAGTTTTTATTGAGTAATGTTAAGGGTTCGTTTTACAGTTGTTGCTGCCTCATTTAGTGTTCACACTTGGGCACTTGGGTTGGGCAGTCATCTACATTTTCAAATTGTCATTGTGTTAGACTGCTGTTCTTGGTGCTATTGTTTGGTCTGTACAGTTCGAGTTACAGCTTTCACTGGAGCAAACACGCAGGTCCACAAGAGTTGTTTTCAATGGCACCAACCCAGTTAGCACCTAAAGAGAAACAAGAAAATACTGACGTGTAATTTAAATCCTAATGCATTTTGCTGTTTTTTTTCATGTGATAGTTTCTTGTATATATAATCTGTTATATGCTACTTCATACTCTCTACTCTCGTTTGGTATCCTGCAGGGGGTTCTTATGTACACAGGCTCATTTGGCCTGTCCCTGGTAGTGTGGGCCATTGGAGGGATATTTTCTGTGTTTGGAGCGTTATGCTATGCTGAGCTGGGTACGACCATCCGTAAATCTGGAGCTTCCTACGCTTACATCCTGGAGGCCTTTGGAGGCTTCTTGGCTTTTATTCGGTATGTAGTTATTTTACTATTTCTGTCTGTGGACGCTTTCTTTTAACTCATTGTCCCGCAAACAACACACAATAGAACCTCAGTACTTGCACAACAGTGATTTCGTTTGAGTCTACCAAACATTAGCACAGTCTGGACCTTGTCTTGTGAAACTTACTACCTTTGACATTAAGATGGTTGCTTGTGTCAAGTTCAACATTATTCATTGTTATTTTACTAAAAATTTAGTTGGATGTTATATTTATGCTTGGAAATGATAAATGTGTATCAATGCCTCTGTAGACTCTGGACGTCATTGTTGATAGTAGAGCCAGCCTGCCAGGCAGTGATAGCCCTGACCTTCTCCAACTACCTGGTCCAGCCTTTCTACCCCAGCTGTACAGCCCCCTATGGCGCCGTCCGTCTCATTGCTGCTGCCATCATATGTAAGGCTTAACCTGTACTAAACACACTTCACATGTTCTACTTAATCTGTTGTATACAGACGGGCTTTTGGTGAGTCTGTCTGAATATCTGCTCCATTATGGACACAATTGCACAACCTTTTTTCATCCCATGCATGAGCAACGTAGTGATGTTCAAACATACTTTTAACCATCAGCAGAACTGAAAAAGGCACAGTACACCAAATAGGCACAATCCAGCAGTTTTTGTAACACAGATTATCTGTTTGAACATCACTCACTGGCAAGGTAAGGTGCATTGACAAACTGTTGTTGTAATGGACGGAGCTCTGGGCGCACTGTTGAAAAATGCAAGGTACAAAAATAGACTGCTTTTGTTTATTTAAGCTACAATATGCAACTTTTTCTAATGTAGTTTTTTTAGGTTGAAATATGCTACAAATTATATCTTAACATGCAGACGTGCTGTCAAAGGCTTCTGTGACCCAGACTCATTGAAGAGCCTGGCAGCAGTATAGAGGTATTCTCTTCTGAAGTTTTCGAGTGAGCCTTGCTCTTTTAACCAATCAGAGGAGGCTAAAGTCTGGTCAATCTACTTCTCCTCTGGCACTGGTATTAGCTTCCAGAGGACATTGCTATAGCTGACCCACAGGGGGGAGGGGCAGAGCATGGATGAGCGAGTGGTTTGCTTTTGAGTCACATGCTATCTTGATTTCCATATTGTACCTTTTTAAATCACAATCGTTTACAATAAATGTCTTACTGTCCCTTATTGTGTTCAGTTTGTGTTTACTGAACACAAACTGGTGCAAATACCACAGTATAGGTTTTGTCTCAAGATGAGCCATGGGCTTGAATAAAATGAATTATTCTAGTGTTACGCTGTCTATGCTGTGGATTACTAAATTGCATCTTAAGCAATGTGGTGCTGTGTCCAGTGACAGTTTGATGTAAGCTGAGGTCTTCCCCTAGCTGTAGTTAGTTCCTGTTAACCTCATTGGACACCTTAGGTTAACAGGAACTTGTTCAGTCAATTGCAGATCGTTGAGAGTATGAGGAACAGTGTAGCAGAAACTCTCACTAAGGTCAGAGATGAGCCTTGTGTGTTCTCAGGAAATGCAGTGTTGAAATTGTCTCAGTAGTTGTTGAAGGCTGTAAACCTTGCAGGCTGCATTCATTTCGGTGACACACTTTCATGTGGTGAGCCTTTGGGATGTTTCCAAACATAGCTGCTTAATCTAGTGGTTGTTTACATTGTACTTTGAAGGATATATGCATAACCACACTTTATACCTGTTGATTCCCCCTGAGCTCCACCTTGAGACCACAGTGCTTAGTATATGATGACCCTAAAGCTTTGTGTTACTACTATATAAAGTGTATTTAAGAATAGCAGCACCGTGAATACAGCCTCTCAACCTAAAACCTGTTGGGTTTGTTTGAGAGAATCTATAATTATATGCTGTAGCAATGGAATTGGGTGACTGAGTAGGGCCTCAAAATCGGTTCTCAACAAATCAACAGGACAAACTGGTGACAGGTGAAATTACTTCAGCTAGTTCTTAAAAGCTTAGATCTAACTTGGATAAGTTTAATTTGTGGGTGATTCCGCTTCAAATCAGACAGAATCCAGGAATGTGGTTGCAGCACTGCCTCAGATATTGTTCAAAGTTTGTCTATGTAATGTTTTGGTCCCAAAACAAAGGCCTATAAAATATTATGGGAATTCACATCTAAAAGAATCATTTCTAGCCTCACCAGACTTTGTAGGAAAATGCACATGTTAAAGAAGCAGGGTCTTCCCTCATTATCTCTACTTATGTGTCCTCTGAAATATTGACTGGAGTTTTCTGTAGATTTGTTTTTATGACGGGCCATTAATGCAAGGTATATTCTTTATTACCAGGGCCTCATTATAAGAATAAAAGAAAAAAATTAACTCTTATAGATGGCATATTCATTGGAGTGGTAAATTTTATATTCCATATTTAATAAAAAAAGATGCTCAATAAATAAGTCAGATAACTTTATTAAAATTAATGTGAAATCAAGCAAATTATGTAGTAGAAGTTACAAGGAATGAAAGCTATCATCCTTTAACCAAATAACTTGAACATCAGGACTAAATTAGGCACATGTTTTCTTGATAAGTGCATATACTGATCATTTCACTGTGGACACGTTTTAACGTGCATATCAGTACAGGTTCCATACACAGCTTTCTAACATTCTGTGTGCATGTATGGACACATCCAAACTTTGATATGGAAACACATTTAGATACTCTCACTGGAGCGTGAGACAGCCATTTAGGATACCACTTATTCCTCCTCGTACCAATGGTTTTATCAAAATATTTCACTTATTTTCAATATCCATGACCTTACTGGAGACTCGGTTCACATCTCAAATACCCTCTATTCCAATGCACTTACTGAAAACATATTTGTCTTCCATCCTGCAAAGTTTGGTGAGGCCAGGAACAATACAAGATATGAATGTCCCAACATGGCTTCCCAGTTAAGGCATTTTTGAGCCAATAAAAATGAAATAATATCAAGGGCTGAAAAAATATGACAACATAGGATTTGAATAGAAACATTTTACAGGCCTTGGTTTTGGGACCCATTCTAGCAAAATCTGAGACGTTGCTCCAACAACCTTATCAAATTTTGATACAGACTGACCCTCGTCCTCTCACTGTAATGAACAGTATTCACACCCGTATCACATTTCTGCCATTTCAGTATATCAAACATTCAGTACATCTTTGTATTTTCAAGTCCTCTTTTTATTGAGTTCATGACAGGAAATGAATTAGAGTTCCTGTTGCATAAGTGAAATAAAGTAAGAAATATTTACTTCAGAGGTTCTTCTGAACTTCACATTTTAATCTCTGCTTATCTGGTTAACTGCTGTTTTCTCACCTTTTCTCTCTGTCAGGTCTGTTGACTTGTGTGAACTGTATGAAAGTGAAATGGGGTGCTATTCTTCAGGTCATCTCCACTGTAGCCAAGGTCCTGGCTCTCATCGTCATCATCATTACTGGCTTGGTTAAGCTGGCACAAGGTAGGATGTCAAAGGAACTCTGCCTCTTTAATACTGCTGCTCTGACTGCACAGAAATTGAAGGGATAAGGCCCCACTGCGCTATTTAGGACTGAATCAGTTTCACTGAATGATTTAATAGAATGCTATAAATGGCAGTCTGCTGCAGTGCCACAATCAGCCAATATCAGCTTGTTTCAAACAGTGCAAAGGTAAATTGTTTGGCCATAACTGCTACACTTCCAATCCACTGGCCAACAGGTAAAAATCAGTAAAGGCTTAAATCGGCTTAAATCACTATTCATTTATAATGTATTAACTATCATTGTTTTAATACATTTAATACATTAGTACATTGATAAACAACTGTATTGAAATTCATTTTTTATTCGCACAAGTGTTTTTGTCCTTGTTTATCACTGAATTGGTTCTTGCAGGGATTGACAGGAAACTGTATGAAATGCAAAAATTTGAACACTTTTTCCTGTGTTAATGTACCAACCTTTTTGTTGGTGAAGGTTTTGACCAGAACTTTGAGGACTCATTCAAAGGGTCCAGGCTGGACCCCGGTGACATGGCCTTGGCCCTTTACTCAGCACTGTACTCCTACTCAGGCTGGGACACACTCAACTTCATCACAGAGGAGATCAAGAACCCAGAGAGGTACAAAGTGTGACACTTCAGAGAGATTTGACAATACACAGGCTTGTTTTTAATTCCTAGTGGTCTTTCTTTAACTTAACTACATAACTGGACCTTCTGTAAATCTATAATTGCCTAAATCTTAAAACTCTAATCTTATTTGCCTATTTAGCAAGTCATCAAGCCTTCATCTCACTCAGTAGAGACTGTTTGCATCCCTGATACACAGAGTGCTTCAAGTGAACACAAACCACTTTTCTCATCTTCCTTTGTAGGAATTTGCCCTTATCCATCGCTATTTCCATGCCTGTTGTCACAGTGATCTACATCTTGACCAACGTAGCTTATTACGTCGTCATGGACGCCGACAAAGTGCTCAGCAGTGAAGCTGTTGCCGTGGTGAGTGTCTGAAAATCATTACCTTAGTACAGTCTTCTTGTGCACTAAGGAAGCTGTGTATAAGCAGAAACCCACTTAGCAGTCTGACCATGTACATACACTACTAATATCTGCCCATAAAGCCTATTAGTACATCACAGGACTTATCCAAATTGACAGCATCTGCTCAGGCTCATAGGGGCAGCAGGTTTAGATCTGTCCTTCCTGTCTTCCTCTGTCCTCTCTGTTGGTCTGGCAGGCAGCCGCTGGCACTAGTGTCTGATCCAGGACTCCCTTTTGGTTATCTGTGACTGTAGGAGTCGAGATGATGACAGGAACCTCATTTAGCTAAAGAGGTTAGCGCCCCACACAGGAACATCGGGAAGTTCGTTATGTGATTAGTGCATTGGTGGAGGAAGAGTTGCACTCAGGCTTGTTGTCAGTGGTATTTGATAATCTTTTTATTTGTACGCAGTTTAATGGTTCATTTATGTTCTCACTGTCAACAAGGCATCGACTCTGTGCTCTGTTGAATGTAAGCCAAGGGATACAGCAAATATTTTGATGTGACTTGGATTTACAAATTTTGGAGATTGATGGTGTCAAACCTCCTTCTTTTGGCATTACATACTTTTAAACTTTATACCTCAGCACTGAACTCAAAGCTGATATTATTTGAACTTAAACCCTGCTTGGTGCAGACATTTTAAAGTGCATTCTTACTGAGAATCCTGACTAAGAAGTGTATAGATAAACAAGGTTTCTAAGTTTTAATTCACAAGTGTGTATCAGCTTTTAGTTGTTAATTAAAGGGCGTGATAAAGTGCATGTTAACAGTGTTGAGTTGAGGTTTTGGCACAGACTCGACCAGTTCAGACTGCTTATCATGTAGACTCAAAAGTGCTTGTCAAAGTATGATATTATGCAATCTTACATGAATTATTTATAATACTTGGCTGCTTCACAGCATATTTGTATCTGCCAAAGACAGAGTTCCCAAATAGTACTTTTTTTTTTCTCAAAAAACAAGGAGATTTTCCATCACACAAAACCCACGTTCTCAATGTACTTGAGTCTTTTTGTTACTAAGTCTGGTTTATTTACTTTATTTGTGAATCCGTATATTTCCTTTGTTTATAACTGTAGAAGATTAAAAGCCAAAGCCACAAGTGACAGCAGAAGAAAAGGAAGGGGAATGTTAGTGTTTTTTTAGGAGCTACACTGACCTTTATTGTCAGAAATATGACATCACAAGGCAAATGGCAGAGAACACGTGGGAGAGTTTATATAGTGATATTAGCAAGTGAGCCAGATAACTTCTTATGAAATATCTTTTAATAGGCACACATCAGTATGCACAAAATTAGAAGTGTGTTTTAAAAATGTATCATCAGGATGCTGTAGTTTTTTGCAGTAGTTTCAACTGCTTGCTAACTCCAGTTCTGTGTTTTAACGCTGAGGGCCATCGTTCTTACCGGTTAATGAATGTGAGAATTAAACACTTTGTTGAATGTCTCTACAGACATTTGCGGATCTGACTCTAAGCTGGGCTCGCTGGCTGATCCCTTTGTCTGTGGCCATTTCCTGCTACGGAGGCCTCAACTCCTCCATCATCGCAGCCTCCAGGTTCATAAACACACCTGAAACTAATCTGACTAATTTTAGCTTTTCTTTAATTGATTCACCTCCATATTTTACTCTGTTTTCGACAAAAGTCTGTTTCCAACAGTAATATTTTGAATGTTAAAATGTCTGACAACCTGTGAGCAACATGGCGATCTGTCTTCATCCTTCCCCCGTTTGTTTTCTCCTGCAGGTTGTTTTTTGTTGGTTCCAGAGAAGGACACCTACCTAATGTCCTGTGCATGATCCACATCAAGCGTTTCACTCCTATTCCTGCCCTGCTTTTCAATGTTAGTATCACATATTTGAGTGGGTTTTTTAATTAAATTGTGTTTAATTTACTTGTGTGTTGGTTGTTGTGCCTTTGATTGGGTGTTTATTGCCAAACTCAAACAATGTGTTTTTTTTTTTTTTGTTTTTTTTTGTGTGTGTCTGGTGTTCCCCTCCCAGGGTGCCATGTCTCTGTTCTATCTGTCCGTGCCTGACGTCTTCCAGTTGATCAACTACTTCAGTTTTAATTACTGGTTGTTCATTGGCCTGTCAATAGCCAGCCAGATCTACCTTCGTTTCAAAGCTCCTGATCTGCACCGACCTGTTAAGGTAGGAAAACTGGAGCAGTGGGATTGCTGCATTTTAAAGGACAACAGTGACACTGCCAGGCAGACCCTTTTGTTTTGACATTCATCACTGTTGTGCATCATGTGAGAAGGTTGAACATCTTGATATTTGTCCATCACATTCGCATGTTGCATTGGGAGAAATACCAAGTGTGGTTTGCTGAGCATGTTTCATCATTATGTAACATCCAAATGATATAATTGTCAGAGGCTTTTTTCCCCAACGAGTTTTATCATCTGCGTATCAGGAGATTTCACTGTAACTTTCATTCTTTTCAGTACTTTTTAATTTTTTTTTACCACTGGAGATGCATGCTATCTGATTGGCTAATGGTGTCGTATCAAGACATCTTTTCACACCTCATTCAATCTCCAGGTTCTCATCATATCATCCCCACAAGCCTCATAAGATGGGTGAAAAAGAAACCGAATAAACAGGGATACATAAAAATGAACAGGATACAAAACAACAACTGTCTGTCCTTTTGAACAGATAGGGTCAGAGACATAACGTGCTATCTATGCCCTTTTAAGCATTTTTACCTTCATTTACATTTGTTTACCCATCAACAGTACCTCCATTGTAGGCTGGACCGCCCTAAGCACTGGCTTTAGTTACAACCACGTTAAAGAGTCCATGATGGTTTGAATCTGATAGCTCGGTTTATTTGACTCTCTCATTAACCATGAAATAGATTAGACTTCATACTGGCTCAGCAGTTTAAGAGTGATTAGAGCAATGATTAAATTATTGTGGGATCAGGTTTAAACTAATAATAATAATTTCATCTCTTTATGTAATTGTTTTTAATCTTTATACTTTTCTATCTCCAACCTTTTGCCTCTTCCATCGTTCTTCTCTACCCCCGACCCCCCTCCTTTAAAATTATATATATACTCTCTCCACTCCCTGCAGCTGTCTTTGTTCTTCCCCATCGTTTACTGCTTGTGCAGCATTTTCCTGGTGGTGGTGCCCCTCTACAGCGACACCATCAACTCGCTGGTAGGAATTGCTGTGGCGCTGTCTGGCGCACCCATCTACTACTTTTGCATCTACTTGCCACCCAGCTCCAGACCAGCCTTCCTCGGAAAAATAATCAGTAAGAGGCTTCATGTGATACTTTATTGTCTTTCTCAGCAGTGGTTTTGCCACCACAGTGTTGATGTTTTTTTGGGGCAACCTAAAATCACTTTTGATAGTCTCTGATGGAACTACTACTTTTCAAAAGAGTATTTTGTTCTGATAGAACCCCTGTACTTTTAATTGTAGATGCAGATAAGTGAATTCATGAACATTAAACCATTTATTCAGAGTCGTGGATAAAAACATGTCTGATTTTCAATAGGTTATAATTCTATCAAAAACAGCATTTTAGTACCAGGCAGTTTATATCTATGGAATAACCCTCAAGCAACTGACTATGGTGGATGTAGGTTGATTTTTAAGATGTTAAAAAATTCCTAACAGGATAGAGAAGGGGGCCCCGCTGTGCATTTTCATTTGAAACATAAGTGGATAAGTTCAAAGTTATTGTACAATAACATCTCAAGTCTTGGGAAGTAAGCTGTAGAGTTTCCCTGTGCATAAATGTGGTCGTGTGATGTTATTATGGAGAACTTTTTTAAAGTAGCTTACCAATCTTAAGTTATGAGTTACCAGCTATGAGACACGTGTAAAAAAAAAAAAAAAAAAAAAGCCTCTTCTTAGTGTAAAAGCTGAGGAGGGACTGAGATTAGTGTTTCAAAGTTCACTGTATAGACTCTACATAATGCAAAGGCTTCTATAGTGCATAATAAGTGTAAAACCCCTGCACTTGAGGAATACCCCCTCCCAGTTCTGTTAGCCTAATGCTAAAACCATTAATGCTGTGTCAGCTGCCTATTTTAAAACAAACACCAGTATCTGTTAAAAGCATTTGTTGACTGTATTTTCATCTGTTGAGTGCAACCTTTAATTTTTCTTCCTCTTTCTTTCCTTCTTCTGTCACTGCAGATAAGATCTCACTTTACACCCAAAAACTGTGCATGTGTTGTGTGGCCTCGCCTGATATTGATCTGGACAAGATAGAACCAGAAAAGATCGAATGACGGTGCAACAAAGGACTCTGAAGTACTGTATTGAGAGACGTGAAGATGATGAATGAATGAATGGGGCTAGCTGCAGACAATCAGGATTTGGATGAGGAAGGCTCTATTGATTAAAGGAAGAGGGGAAACTGGACAGTTTAACACAACTCTATTCCTCCTCCTCCTCTCTCAAACATGAGCCATATGAATAACGAAGCAGGATTTTACTTAGAGAGAATTTAATTTTGTACATAGCCTCCAGCAAATAACACTGTTCAGATTAACTCTCGTGCATGTTCACATGCTGGTACACGATGCAGTGTTTGCTCCCTTGCTGTTCCCTCCACACATGCCCACACACTACAGCTCTCACACGCACATAAGCAGACAGAAAACCTGACGCTGACACAACACCAACTCAGTCCAGAATGAGCCGACTCAGCAGCTGAGCTGATTTCTTCATAAACAGGTGGTCATTACAGACAATACACAGGTGGAGATGAAAAAATGTTACATCCATTACACCTCACATGTGTTTTCTCGTTAATGAATTGTGACCCTTTTTAAAATGAAGCACATTTTCTGTTTTGTTGTACAACCTTGTTTATAGGAAGTGATATTGTGATCCATTACTGAACTTAAAGACAAAATTAAATTCACTGGTTTTGTAAGAGTTAGTTATTTAAGGGGAAAGAAAATATTTACAAAAGTGCTGTTATTGCTAGCAGTTTGATTAAGCTCATTATCATCTGTGTGTTGACTCTGAGTGGTTTTAAATCCATCACTGCGTGTATCCTGCTTTTGTTCCACCTAAGTGATTGTGTGAAACGTTTTCTTCTTTCAGCCAAATCCTTTGTTTGCATCTTCAGGGCTATATTTGATTTGTGGTGCCGCCCAGTGGTAGCTAATATTTACTGTTTTTCATTAAGTGTCTTTCAAGAGTCTATCTATGTTACTGTCAATTGTCACATTGTTCTCTATTTCCGCACATTTACAAACACATGTTGGTGGGTGGAAAGTATCTCAAGTGTTACTGAAGTCAAAAAGGTTTAAACATGCTGTTGTGACTGTCTTTAGATTAAGCAAATGTATCTGAAGAAGACTCCTGTTGGTGACAGTTTTCTTCTGAATGGGGTGTTTGTAGATACAAACCTCAGGATCAACAATGCTGATGTGCACACGTTGCTGATATTTAATATCTTTTTTTTTTTATTTTTTACCCACTCTTGTCTTAAGAATTTGTATCGCACGTAGGATATTTAATGTAATATTGCCTTGTCAATAGATCACCAACGTGGACCATTTATTCAGTGAGGTCTTAAACAGGCTGATTGTCGACCATGTTTCTGCTCACAGGTTAGTGAGCCTGTAGCAAAGTGTCTCTGCTGTCTGGTTACAAAATTATAGCTATAGTATGTTGAGTTACAGGTAGAACCAGTCAACTGTTTTATGTTGTACTGCAGTCCTTATTAACTGTACGTGCCTTCAGTGTCTTTAGCATAGTCATATTGACACATTGCTGTAGGGTTTGCCAAAGTGCTTTAATTTCTCATCCTCAAATTTATAATTTTTTTTTTTTCTCCATTTGAAGTGGCATCACCAGCCAGATGTTGTAGTTGAGGTCAGTTGGAAATAATCAGGCTTTAGCTTGAACCATATTTAGTGTCTCGACACAAGCACTTCCACAACACCAGCCAAAAGAAGCACACAGATATTTGTTAAATGTTGCATTTCCTTGGTTTAAGTTACCATTTAAACCAAGCTAGTCAGTTTCGGTTTTTGTAAAAAAAATAGCTATATATCTGCAGTAAAAAATATTCTTTATTTTTTTCCATATACCGCCATGTTACGAATGGGTATATACTCAGAAAACAAAGGACTTGAATGTGGCAGTGTGACATATATTTGTTGTATTACATTAGGTCCCAAATGCGTGTTTTGTGTCTGGGTTGTATTTGTTGACAAAGCTGTGTTTTGTGTATTTGTGGAATTGTGTCTTAAGTGCTTTGTTCACTGTTTTTTATCTATCATATTTTGGATAAACCAAATGGTAAGGCGAGTGTTTGAGCACAGGAAGTCTTGCTCATCCAAAGTGAGGCGGGAGTGTGATGCGTGTTTTTATTTGAATAAAGGCAAGTTCAGAATGTGCACAGTAAACACTAATGTGTCTTTGAGTTTATCCACTTCACTCCATCTGAACTGTGGCTGCACTGGGCAGCTGACAGCCACTAGAGGTCATGGTCCACCAACACCTAAATCTGTCCAAACTGCAGCTTGATGATTTAATTCTTCATTTAACTCCAGACCTTTAACCTTCTCCAATCTGCTGGTGCAGAAAGTTGTGTTCAAAATGAACAGATCAAGATCTGTATTCCCAGAAAAACACGCATCTCAATGTTTTGAATCAGTTATTTTTAATTAAAAACATTTTTGTCAGTGAATCAGTATGATGTCCTGACCACACTCTAGCAATCTATCGAAAATTGCAGCAATAAAATGATTTTGCCAGTAAAGATAACAACATGCAGTAGAAAAGTTCTTGAAACTCTGTGCACATCACCAGCTACTGCAAAGACAAATCCTTATAAATGCCTTTTCATCAATCAGCATAATCAGTTCAGTGAAGATTTTAGATTTACTCCTCATACTGTGTGAGCTTTTTTGTAGCATAAAATGTGAAATTATGATTGAAGAAAAAAGTGTCAAGAGTCATAAGAACAGACATCAATATTCAGTGTGGTAGTGAGTCACAGACCTGGTTCAGCTGTGAGTGTGGGTGTGGTTAGTTGTCAAGTTAGAATAAAGCCTATTGCAAATTCACATTAAAACACTTCATAGACTAGTGTTCACTTTATGCTTGATACTGTGTCTGTGTTTTTTGGGTGCACACACAGAAACTGTCTGTGGCGTCTCTGGCCCTCCATCTACCTTCCAGACTCCTCAGGTGGCTGGCAAAACCCCACCTCCTGTGCATCCACCCACCTTCCCTTCCTGGGGGCTCGGTGCACAGGCATCACGTTTCACCAGGCTGTGCACTCTTCAGATGCTGCCCGTCGATAGGTGCTCTTTCCTGGGGAGAGAGGCCTGACTGTCCCTCCCCAGAACCGAGGGAGTTGGGTTCCACTGACTCATGCATAAAAGATAAAGCAGCCGAGCCGAGCAACACAACGGCTTCTGTGACAGCTCTCTCCCACAGAGTGGAGGACAGGCTGTAGTCAAAGTGAAGCATTACCTTTTAAAGGTTAAGGCTGCTTGGTGTGTACTTGGCACCACTGATGCTCTGGAGTGAGTGTCTGTCCTGGGGATGGGCAGAAGAACTGAGGTGCTGCTCTTTAATGGGTGAGTGGCCTTCACACGCTGGCGCCTGCCTGGCATCATGGAGCTACCTCGACGCCTGAACTGGATGCGGAACCGACCCTGGAGGCCTCATGTCTGCCGCAGGGAGTTCAAACGTAAGTGGAGCATATGACTGTGTGGTGGGTGTTAAAGTTTGTATGTATCAGGTGTATGTGACCAGAGCATAGTAGTCTCAAGTAGTCATGAGTTGTATTAGCTTTTTTCTGTCCTCATATTTTTTCTTCCTTTCTAACTATCTTGTCTTCTGGGTCTGCTTTTAATTGTCTAAGTGCTGCTGGGAACCTGAGAAGCTCTCAGTGAAGTCATCAGTGTCTTGTGAAGTGAAGTGTTACTGACTCCTACAGACTGTGTGCTGCTGCTGCTGCTGCTGCTGCTGCTGCTCTGAGAAAATCCTCATGTGCTCCATGCTGCAGATGACAGGCACGTTATTATTGTTTGTAATGGTGCTTGAGGATAGTGATGAAGTAGTAAATATTTGCATAGCCCTCCAGGTAAGCTCTCATGGCTCCTGTTTGGGTGCATCATAAAATCTGGACTCATGCTTCAGCCAGAAATGAAGATTTACAAATGAGGTGTCACACATGGTGTGACCTTTTAATCAGGCCAGTCAGAAGAAGTGGAACTGTATCATGGATCATTAACACTCATTCTTAGCTGTTAGCTTGTTCACTTTTCCTACAAATTCCCGTCAAGGTTTGACTCACACGTGAATGGCGATGAGCCACTCACCCCTCCTATAAAAGGGCTAGACACCTGAACTGAAAGAAACACAACAACAAGAGATGAGACTCCTGTATGTAATTGTTCTGCAGTAGTCACTTGGTATCACTTTGAGGTCATTGTGTGTCTCTTTGAGGTGGTTTCGTGTCTCCTTGTAATCTTTTAACTGAATTTCTAACTTTCTAACACTCATTCAAAACAATGGCTGCGGCCCAGGGGCCCCTAATCCTTCGGGCGGTTCAGTAGTCCTTTCATGGACTCGCACACAGAGACAGTGGTCAGTTGACACTGCAGTCCATTTGATCAGTGAATGTTTAATTGCAATAGCATCTGTGTGGTTGTGTAAAATCAGATTGTAGGGTGAGTGGATTACAGCACTCGTGTGGCCGTGCCAGGTGGGTCTAGTTTTATTTGATTCTGTTGTTGCTCACAAACTGTAAAGTCCTGAGGGGGAAAAAAGGGACGTTTTCTTTTAAATGTTTTTGCCGACTGACAAATGTGAGCTATGACCACGTGCACAGGCAAAAATGCACATTGGATACTGTTGTTTGAGATGACCCCACATCCTTTATGGAGACTTATTTAGGTATTTAAATCAGTTAGGTATTTAATTTTCTCCTTGAGGATCAATAAAATGTCTTCGCGTGCATCTACTCCAGATCATACACAAAGAAGAAAAGCCGTGTGCTTGGTCGTTTGTGTCGAGAGTGTATGCATGAGTGCGATGCATGCAATGGACTAGCTACGGTTATTGTGTGCTCAGCAGTAAGTTGTTTTAACTATGGTTGGAGGGGGCTGGTGAAATGCTGATGCTTTTAAGAGAGCCCATCCTGCATGAGACTTCCATTTGTCTGGAAGGTATTTTTGATCGATGGTCCTTGATGGAGGCGGTGAAATTAGTGAGATCTAACTACCAGCAGACTGCTGCAACATTGATGAGAAAACGCAATTATGCAAAAATGAGTTGAAATTGAAAAGTAACAAACAGCACTGAGCTATTCTGCTGCCCCAGAGGATACATTATTAAACACTTTCTCCCCGTTGCTCACAAAAACCTCAAACTAAACTCCTAAAATCACCTATGGCCCTCAGGATATTTCCTCTGCTCTCAGCAGTGCTGGTAGAAAAACCAAATCAAGTCACTGTTTGAAAAAATGCAACATGCAAAGAAGACATCAGATATTACTATTGGGTCGTCACTGTTGTAGTTCATGTTCAGTTCAACAGCTTCATCTTTGCTGGATTTTCACGTTAAAAAAAGAAACACACATTGACATAACACTCTGCACATGTGAAATTTTAAATTTTAAATTCATGTTTATCCATAGCTACTCACATTTACACTGTCCAGCACCCTGGACTCTATAACTTTTATGTTTATGCTATTTTTGGTAAGTATGTGAACTTTATTCAAATTAGGGGAAAAACTAAATGCAGTCGAAAAAAAAATATTGTTAGGTAAAACACCAATCTTGTTTAAATAATGTTAAAATGCTGATGTTCAGCCACAATAATGCAGGTTGCATTCAGATACAGATGCTGTATGTTCTGAATTATAGTAACTGGTAACTTAAGACTATTTTTCGCTGTTAATTAGATCTGTAGCGAGAAAATATGCTCCACATGAAGCACTCAAAATGCTACGTAACTGATTAAATAAAAAATAAATAAAATCCTTCATGTTCTCATCCAGCCCTTTTCATTGCAGCAGTGTCCCTTTTAAGCCTGCACTTAAAAGGATGCACTGAGTTGAGGCTTATTGATTATTTCTTCAGAAGAAGTGTTTGGCTTTGTCCACCACCGCTTAGCTCAGTATTTATTAATAAGAGGACGCAGGTTGTAGAGTCTTACTGCAGGTCACCACAGAGCTGAAGCCTTGAGCTGCATGTTTGTATCTGTCAAGCACAAGGGGATAGGATGACCTTCATTGAAGTTGTATTAAGAAAAATACTGTAGGCTTTCATCAGGTTTACCAGTCAAGCTGAGGCTAAAATATTAACAAAATAAAACAGGACGTTGACCAAAAGCTATAGTTAAAAATGATCCTATTAACTGTGCCCTTAATAACCTCAATGGCACTTTGAGCAGTTAACAGGAAACAGTAATGGTTCTCTGGGTGGTTTGTGCTGCCTTTTGTGTCCTTGTCAACAAGCATGAGGTTGATATTTACTGTCCTTCATAAAGCCTGTAGTTGTGTTTGTGCAGGTAAACTGCAGTTATACTGAAGATGAACTGTGCTGACCTGGGTGTTCAGACTGTGTAGTCAGGAGTGTTTTTATGGTGACTGTGTCAGCTGACTTCCTCCAGGATCAATATTGTGTCTTATCTTAGACATTGATTGTACCTGAGTGAGTCTGTTTTTCTTTAAAGTCAATGCATTAGCTACAAGTGTTGTCTGTAATTTGAGTGAAATCATCTCATTGATTCATCTGCTGATGATTCCAAACATATTTCTGAGGTTTCAAATTTTAATTTATTCTGTTTACCTGTGTATGTAGCCTATTTTTAATACGTCATCCTACACGCGCATTAAGTTGCAGTAGCCTTGGCAACCACTCACTTAAATTTAGAAATTTATCCATGTCTACAAATATTTCACAGAAGTGAGTCACTTTAACAGCCCACTCGTCCTTTGTTGGTGTCTATGGGGCTAAATGGCTTGTGGTGGTTGTTATCCATTGGAGTATGTTGTCACACAGTATGTATTAGTTGTGTGTATCAAGCTGTACACTTCTATTTTGTTGTGGTGGCACAATAAGGGAAAAAATTAGAGAACTTGATATCTATCATCACAATTACACATTCCTGTTTTACTGTGCCAACTGGAAACTGTGGTTATATCACACAGCTGGATAATGGCAGGGAAACAAGCAAGTCACTCAACTCCATTGTTGCTGATGTATAGGCCTACTGTATGTACGGGAGAAAGGATGGAGGTTTGCGCCCCAAAATTTCCCTAGATTCTTTCAGATATGCTTTTACCACTTACACCATAGTCTGAAATGGGAGGGGCAGCAGTATGTACATTATTAATCCAACAATACATACATACATTTTCCTCGTCCACTGCTTGGACTGAAGTAGCACTGTACATGACCTCAGGGTTCACACTGCTGATTGGAGAGAAGCCTACAGCAGTTTAAAGGCTTTTAAAGGCACGGATGGGGATTGAACCCATGATCTTTGGTTTACGAGACCAACGCCTTACCACTTGGCCACCGCGCCTCTGTTGGGGGTAGTTCATGAAATGAATAGTTCCATGTACATTTTGATCAGCTTTTTTTTTGAAATCCCTCCTAAAAATGAAAATGTTAACATTTCAACATTTCGACATTTGTTAACAGTGTTAACGTTTTGATTTTTCATCCTGACTGAGCCTTTGTGTTCCCAGTAATCACCAGTAGGGGGCCTCCACAGTTTGATAATATCATTTACTGTCTTCCCTTCAACTCACCACAAACATATGGTCCACACACTTTCTGTATCTTCCTCTGCTGAGCTCAGAGGGAAGTGAGGCAATATCATGATTGCACTTCTCTTCTACTTGACAATGGTGTGGTGTGGCTAAGATGATGGAAAAAAAACACCTCTCTTCCTTCCTCCTGTGAAGACTGCAATTTATTCTTCCTGTTTCTTCCACCTCACTGAGAGCAAAGTGCTACTCAAAGGATCATCCTGCTGATTTTATGAAAAATGCAGAGGCTGAAAAAGAGAAACACTCGCTTTCTTCTGGTGAGGTGCATAAAATCACGTGCGCGGTCAAAGGTGTCTCCCATTAATAATCTGTCAGACAGTCAAGGCTTTTTTTTTTTTTTTTTTTTTTTTTTACCTAAATGGAGGTGTTTGAAATAAAACACTTTATCAGATTGTGTTGTTCTGCTTCTGTGACCTGCGTGACTCATGCACATTTCTCTTCTCCTTTATTCTGTTGTCATCCTCCTCTTTTCTGCACCTCTCTGTCCCTCACCTCTGCCCTCGCTGCATTTGCTTTATTGCTTTCTTGGTTTTTCATGTCTCATTCAGCCTCACCTCTCACTTATCGTCCTCCTGCCCTGCAACCGCCCCCTCTTTCCCATTCCCTTTATCCCCCCCACCCCTCCTTCATTATCCTCCCTCTCCTCTCCTCTCCTCAACCAGATTTGTAATGGTGCTCACTCTCTGAAAATCTTCCCACTCCATAGCAACGCGCCTCCTCTCTACTGTAGCTTGTGCTGCCACTGATGCAGGAGGCGGTGTTGGGATGTAAAACTACATCAGAGGAGATTACATATCGCCTCGGCTCATTTTCCAGTTGTCAGCTGTAGCTGGAAATGATTGTCACTCACTGCTCACTTATACTTCCTTCCCTACTTTCTTCTCCTATTTGTTTCTGTCATGCACTTATTTTTTTTCTCCCTCTCTTTGTTCCTTCTCTCATGCTTATCTGCACGTTGCGCCGTCCCTCTGTCTTCACTCAGAAAACAGTTCAATTCACAAGCTTTCAGGGCACATGTGAGTGTGGAATCATGTTGGCCCTCCCTCTGTAATTTCACACAATAAAGTCAACAAGCAGGGCTGCTGCGTGGGCTGCTTATGAACACAGAGAGAGAACGACTAATGGAAAGAGAGAAAGACAAGGAGAGAGTGAGAGACAGAGGGAGGAGAGAACAAAAAAAAAAATGCTGCCTGCATGTCCTAAAGAAGGGCACGAGTTTTTTTATTACAGCTGTAGCTCTCAATTCCATTCGCATTTGACAGCACAACTTTCATATATGCCGGTATTTTCAGTTATTCATCATAATACGTATAAACCCAAAAGGTCACCAAACATGCTTTTGGCCCCTAACTCAAGAATTCATATGCTAATTATGATAAAATACACTTTTTATTGAATTCCTTCAAGGACTTTACTATGTATGTTATATGAGTCTCGACAGACATGGATATAAACTGCAACTTGACTGGTTGGTGGAGGCCTACCTACAACTGCGAGGAAATAATTCTATGCTTCATGTACATCATAAATTTATGTCCTAAATCTGTTTCTGCTGCACTTTGTTGGATTTTGTTTTTATTGATATGTCAATTTTTCCACCTCAGCAAGCATTAAAAACTTTATTTTTTACTAAAATGTCCAGTTTCGGACTATTTCTTATGCACAAATTGAAAATGTGCACAAAAACAGATGGATGGAAACGCACTTAATGTTGAGAGAGCTCAGAATCAAGTCCCGTGACCCACACTGCTGAAGCAGCACTGAGTAAGACATAAATACCAAGCAGCCTCGTGGGGGCTGCATTGCCACCCAGCCTGACCTCTATCCTCTCTGTTTAATGGAACGAGCAAATAAAATCGATGAAGTATCATGTTACTGTTACGATCCTGAGGCAATGAAAGAAAAGTTCAGGTTGACCTTGTCCACTGGCTGTTGTGTTCTGTAAGCCTTGCTCATGATGCTTCAAAAGGTGCAATGTCTAAAAGAAAAAATACTTTGAAATAAACGTAATTATTGAAGCACACAACACAGTCAATGGCAGTAAAAATGTAGTGCTGTGATCAATGCAGTTTGTTTTTCCCTGAAAGAATTAATTTTGATATCTCACTACAGCGGGATGAATTAGTTTGAGGAAAAGTCCACGTTACAAAACTGGATATTCTATAAACAGATTTGATCCAATGTCCTTTTTCTTTTCTCGACATATGTTGGCTCCGTCTCTTCCCTTTCTCAGAGGAGGTCCAGGTTCTCATCTTTGGATTTATTGTCTAGTTGCCAGATTGTCATTTTGTTTCTGTTGGGTTTTCAGAGATGTTGCTGTCCAAGACGAAACACACCACACAGACAACAAAAAAGCCTCCCACCATCTTATCATTTCAGTATTTTCATTGAGACACAAATTAAAATTGTTCTTGCTCAATAGCATAAGGGTGACTGGTCAAACTTTATGCCAGTGTCAGTGTCTCTAGGCCAAGGCTGGAAGAGTTGGCATCCTCTGAGTATATGGCAACACTAGCTCATGAGCTCATGGTTCCCATGTCACTGGGTTTGGATCGGGTTGCCAGTTTCTTCTTTGTGCTTCTCAGTAGAACTCCTGGGTTTTCATGGTGGCCAGGATGTGGCTGTATTGAGTGTCCATTCCCCTCAGAAGGATGCCAGGCTAAGATAATTGTGTGTGTGTCTGTGTGCTCTTGCTTGCAATAGAGTGAGATGCTGGCCTTGGTTAAACCCATGCTGGCTTCACCGATGAGAAGAAACATTCAAATGCTGATTAACCGGAAAGAAGGCCTTGGTTCGACTCTACAGTGTTGTGGGAGAGTCTCTGTCTCTCTCTCACTCAGCTAAATTATTTAACAAAATTTTAATATATTTGTTGTGACCAGTAGGCCTGGGTGTCAAACTTTAATACTCTTGAAACTGTGTCCATAGCATTAAGTCCCCAAAACTCTACTGAAGGCTTGCATTGAATGTTTGTTCAGATTAGTCTTGTTTACTCATTCTTTGATCAAAATGTCGTCATTTGAGTCAATACTTTCAGCAATTTTATCCACATAATGATCTTTTATAGCTGGTTTGTGCATTTTAGAATTTTTTGTGAGTGAGAAGTATTTTGTTAAAGGACACTTCCAACTATTTTACAGATATATCAAGGTCAAGGTTTACTTGTCACTTGGAGTGCCATAGCCTGTAAAAACAGTTGTTTTTAATGTCATCTGTGGCTCTGGAGGAGCTTTCTAAAGTCTAAAAAATAACCCATAATGATGTCATTAGGGTTATCTCAGATAAAAGACTACAAATTTTTAAAAGTTAGTAAATTACAAACTGAGGGCGTGGTATTTAGTGGATGTGGGCATTTACCAGCCTGTGGGTGGTTAATGAAAAGAAGCTAGTTGCATTATGGAAAGTGTAGGATCTTTGAGCTTGACCCTAAAAGTTGGAACATGTCAGCCTCTGCTGCTTTGCTTTTGACCTCCTCATCTGTCTCTTGCAACCTCTCAAAGTAATGGAAGTGCAGTACTAATTTATTGCTGGAATGCCTCCTGTAATAGAAAATTTCATTTTGTAGAAAACAATATTTATTTATTTATTATTCATCAATTTGAGGTATATTAAAAAAAAAGGTATAATTCAATATCAATGTCAAAACTCTGCTTTTGTAATGGATCTAGTTTTTAAAAAATGTAAATAGTACCCAGCATTAGTGACACGCCGTTCCATCATCAGCATATATATAACATTTTTTGGCGTTTTTATCTAAGCATGATGCATCAATAATGTATCAGGTAAGGATTTTCAGGGAATTGTGACTTTAAATGGTGTCGAAATATTAAAAAAATCCAGTCTCAGGAACAAACTGCTCATTGACAAAAATGTGGCTGTATGTAGGTCATATAGGGCTGGTTCATTTCAGCACTGCAGGGAGAAGGACAGATGTGTAGTCACAGCAGATGTCATCATTCTGGAGTGACTTGATGCAAAGCCAGACAGGGTAAACACACACTTACATACACACATACAGAGATTTTTTTAGTTGTTTTTTTTTTTGTTTTTTTTTTTTTTAGATGCCTTCATGCGCATCTTTTTTTTAGTTGCCTTCATGCGCAATGATGAGCTGTCACTACAGTTTCTAGCCCAGCTCCCACTGCCCCCATTCCTCTGACCATCCGGGCAGAAAGGCTACATGTGTAACACTTACAGTGACCAGTTCTGTCATATTCCGACTCTGCATAAACCCCACACCCTATTTCTGACTTATGGCTACTGTAGGACATGTGCACTCTGTTGTACTCTAAGAGAAGTGCAGCTGCAATAGGCACTTCACGTTATTTTACACACTGTTGCCCAACCTTCCTTCCACGTCCCCACCCTGATTCTCAGAAGCTGTTGTGATATCCTCCCTTCCTGTTCACAAGGTAGAATTTGTTTGAATCTATAAATGCATCCCACCTCTCACTTCGGTTTTTATCTACTGAACCCAGATGTGTGTGCTCAATTGTAAGTGCGTACGTACATGCCATGAGTTTTACAGCTCAAACACCAGCAGTGCAAGTCATAACTACGAGTAACACTGTCCATCTGGAGTACATTGCATCAGTTGCCTGTGTTTTTCTGGTTTTGAAAGTTGACTTCCCCATGCTACAGCCAGCAGGTATTGGCAGCAATGTAAACTGGAGGACACAGTGATGTGCTGGGTGGGTAGCGTGGGAGAGGAAACTGTGGTTTTCAGTGCTCTTGCCACCCTGTTGCCCCACCCTGCTGCAACCCTCCTCATCTGGTTTCTAGATATCCCCATCAGTTCTTTGTCAAAAATAGAGCAAGATTATGTAACACCTAATGAACTGCTGGTGGCTGTGGGGAGATATTAACTGTCAGAAATCTGCTCAGTCATGAGGGGGATTTGATAGACGCAGCATGTGAGGGTACCCTCGACATGCCGGACATTCGTGTCCTTAATAACTGTTCGGAAAGTCCTGCCAGCCTTAGTTACTGTTGCAACTACCCCATTAAGCCAATATTAGCTTCGTGAGTTGGTTGAAAAAGCTGACTTTTAATATTCCCATTAAAATGTATTTTAAAACAAGGGCTCTTAAACATGCATTTGATGGCTATATGCATTAGTGCTTTAAGACTGAAGCTAAAGAGGTGAAAAGTCTTCCTCACCAGTTGAACCATGCAGAAGCAATAAACAGTTCTTGTATTGCAGTGTTTAGAGTAGTCCAAGCATTACAAATGTAAGGAAAAATGTAAGATCAGAGTGTTACAGTATTTGTCTATAACTCCAACTTTGGATGAGGACTAACTGATGCTTTCAGGAAATCTCACAATATCTTACATTGGCTGTGGTTACTGGAGTTAAACTGTCCCTCAATCCAATAGCTAAAGAGCAGGACAGCATGTTAGTAATAACTCTAGCAGCTAATAGCATCCAGGGTTTCACACAGTTGAGAAATACACAGTTTATGTGCTTGTTGTGAAAGGGGCTTCATTTTGAATGTGTAGCCCAAATCCAAATTAACATAGCTGTTCATAATATGTTCCTTGGCCTTGGAAGTAATTCTTCATTACTAGGTAGTAAGCTAGTTAGCTCTTTCCAAACTGACAAGTGAAGCACAACAATTGCTGTTTGGGGCAGAGCATCAGCAAACGGTCAAACCACCTGAAAGAAATCCATGAATGTCGCTGTTTTATGAGCTCACCCTCCATATTGTCTTGAGTGCATCAGTTTAAATTTGATAGTGAGGGCCACAGAGACAAATGCTCAGATAAGGCTGTGGTCTGATGATTCATTTGGTTGAGTGCTTCAGCTCCCTGTTATCTCTTCCCTCCAGGTGTACCCGGGAGCAGCAGGGCACAACATGGGTACTACCATCTCTGTGGTGCCAGTCTGCACAGCTGGTGTGCAGCGGCTGTATTGGTGCCATTGTCTGATGCCCTCCGTGCACTCTGGGACAGAGACAGAAAGGCAAAGAGTGAATGAGCGAGAGAAAAGGATCCAATTGTGGAACAGAGAAAGACAAAATACAATAGCGGCAGGGAGAGACAGGGAGAGACCACGAAAATAGAAATTGGTGGCAGCACAGAAGGAGTCGTAGGCTTCTCACTGACAAGGAGGCATACGCTTGGATTATCCTTTAACATAATGTACCGCAGAGTCAGGACTTACGACCATATAAAGATGAAAAGATATCGATATGCATTCAGTAGGTATATGTACCTCTTTGTCTCCTGCAGCTTTACTTTTGGCTTGAATTAACACAACTTTCATCTCACCATGCTTACTTGTGCACACTAACAGAGTATTAAAACAATCACAAGCTGCATGTTTGTCCAGGTGGAGCTCAGTTTACATGGTTTGCCTGAATAATGAGAGAGTGGACGCTGCTAAGACACTGTGAAGTTTGAACTGAAATAGTGTGGGGCTCATTTGCAAGTTCATATATTCTGATGCTCTGCTATTTTTTTTTTTTTTTTTTTGGTTAAATACCTCTGACTCTGGATATTCATGAGACATTTCAATCAGCGGTTTCACTGATTGTACTGTGTTTTATGCAGCCGCTCTCTGTTTTATTCATTCTACCCACCCACAGTATCAAGATCTACTCTGTGATCTTTTCTTTATTGTAAAAACATTGCAGGGAGCTGGATTGTGTGTGTGTGTGTGTGTGTGTTTGTGTGTGTGTGTGTGTGTCCACTTGCATGGGTATATATGAGATGGGCTACAGTAAAGTACATTATGGTCGTCTTCCATCAGACACATGAAGCGACAGCGTGTCGTACACACACACACACTAACTCACACGTGCACCTCGAATGACTCAGAGAGTGCCATGGCAAATTGGATTTACCACGCAATGCCCTCATTATTGTTACCAGGGTAACCAGGCACCCCTTCACAATCATCCCATTTTGTTATCCTTCTTAGTGGGAGAGAAAAAGAGGCAGTTGCCTGTGTTGAGGGAGCAGAGCGGGAACGATAGGAGAGGAGAGAAGATATCCAATGAGGTCTCTTTTTACTCGCCTCAGTCTTTCTTATGTCTTCCAGCCCTCATCCTCTCTGACTCTCACTCGCATTAGTCTGTGGGAATTATCAAAGATGAGTCGACCTAGAGAATCCTTGCACCATTTTCCAAAAGGGACATTATATTTCTGTCCTCCCTCCCTTCCCATTATCTCAGACCCATACCTACCTGTCATGGTTTGGCAGAGGAAGTCACACTGACATAAAGAACTTTTTCAAGTAGTTTTCTCATCCGTCTCCTCCTTAAACTTCCTCCCTTACATCCGACTTTTCATGTATTTGAAATTTCTGAGGTGGCCTTGGCTAACCTACTGCACAGTGTGCACTTACTCATCCTGGGTCCCTGTACTCGGAAATCCAGTTTCCACAAGATTTATGAATTGGCTTTTTGTGTAGCAACAATATCCTGTGTGTTGGGTGTGTTCTCCTTTTTATTCATGCTTGTACTTTTTATAGTTTCATTGCTTGTTCTTATGGGTTTTTTTTACATGTTCTGCAGTTTTTTGACTGACAAGTGCTTTACAGAAAGGTTTATCATGTTATTATTATGTAAGCAAGCATTATGCTTTGGCTTAAAATCTTATTTTGGTAATCTTAGAAAGCTGACTTTGTGAAAATATAGTTTGTAAAATGTTATTCAACATGACCAAATGATCTAAACCTCATCTAAACTGCAAGAAATAACATTGTAGTGGGAAATGTATTTATTTTTCTGTTTGCCTAAAACGACTCAAATTCGAATATATAGAGTTGAAAAAGTTAATCAATCAGCCTATTAAATATTCAGCAAGTGTTATTCTTTATTTTTAGAATTTAAACACACTCCACATCGCTGAAAACCTCAAATTCCCCGAAAAAGGGACATGAACTGAGTGACCTCAATAACTGGAAAGTTTTCTGCACTCCCTACTGTGCAGAAAATAACATATATGACCCAAATCTTGTTGTGAACATTGATAATTTTACTTTGGTGCATAATGTCTGACAAAGTCATATAATTACTAACTGTGACATTGTGTGTGTGTGTGTGTTTGTCATCATGGCAAATGTGGTCCTGGAGACACCTACTGTGTAGTTTCCACTACTTTGGCAGGTGTTTATATGTCTGTCTGTCTGTCTGTCTGCCTGTGGACAGACATTTTTTTCAAGACAGCATCACATTTGTGCAAAATATAGTCACAAAATGTAAGATGTGGGTAGTTGGGATCAAAATTAAGGCCTAGTTCAAAGATGGGTGTGTTCTGACTGATGAGCACTGAGCTGATGGGCATCGTGGCCCCTGTGATCCCATGAAAAGATGGCCTCTAGTTGCTTTTGTTGTTTAATCAGGATTTACATATAGAACTGTTTGATCTGAATTACCTGTGAAACCTATAGGTTGACAGAAGTTAACCTGGTTGCAATAATAATCTAAAGGTTTAAGTTCCTAATGCGGGAATTCTTTTGTCTGATGATAATTACTTTCTCTAGTATTTTATGGCCATTGGAGCATCTGTGCAAGAGTTGTGCAAATTAGCGAGCACCATAGAATTAGCCTGGATGCTAATGAGTTGCTGCCTCCATGCTAATGACTGATATTTTAGTTCACAGTAACAGGCGGCGTACTGATGCATATTGTCAGGGGCAGAAGAGCGAGCGTGTAGGAGGCTGAGGCCGCCTATTCAGCCTCCTGGGATACTCATCATCTGGCTCGATTCAGATGCCAAAGAGCTCCATTGTTTGACCCCATTCAAACAACACCATTGTACCGAGCGGGTCTGATTGTGCTACTCTTTGCAATGCTGGAGTAACAACTGTGTGTGGTGTGTGTGTGTGTACTTGTCTGTTTGTATGTGTTGTGCTTTGGTGGCATTGTGTGTGAATGTTCAGTATTATTATATGGACGTGTGTGTCTGTGTGTGTGTGTGTGTGCGCACATGGCATTGTGTGTTAACAGTCCAGCAGCATGCGTTTGCATTTCCCGAAGCAGGGGGTTTTCTCTGCTGGTGACAACAATGTAACCCAGTCATTGAAATGCAGCAGGGCAAATGCAGCCCAAACGTGACCCCGTTTTGTGGAGCTGCTGCCTGTAGCTCATGGTCAGAAGCTGCTGCTGAGGAGGGAAAGAAGTTGTTGAAATGTCTTTGAATAGTCAGATTTGTCATCTTTTCATAACAGTGTCCTGTGTGGGTTTAATCGCAGACATATTTTGCACAGAAATCATGATACAGTCACCAGAACATGTGATGATTATAACAGTGAACAGATGGGAGTGGGGCGTATCTGCAGAAGACAGTGGGCTTTGCTTTGCCTGCGTCAGTGGTCTGTGTGTGAGTGTGTTTTCTGTTTACTTGCCTGTGTGACCAGTGATTCTCCTTCAAGTCAAAATGCTTTCGGCTGTGAGCCACTTGATTAGTTAATGAGCATTAATTACAACTGTAAATTTTAATGAAGCTCTGTTTGCAAAAAGAATTTTTCGGGAAATACTTCACTAGAATTGATCCCACTGCATCTGTGTGCTTCTAGATTGTTCTTTTGTGCATCTTATTTCACCACTTTCTTTTATTTCCTGTTGCTGCTCTTTCACTCTGATCAGCTGGTTCCTGGTGTATGACCAATGGCTTCTGTATTCTAAAGTCTCAAATGTCCTCCATCCCTGATTTTTAAGAAACTCTTTTCTGCCACTTCTCATCTTGGATTAGTGAAATCTGTGAATGCTGATTCTTTCCATACTGTCAGCTGGGTGTTTTCATGTCCCACCCTGCTCAGTGTGAAACGCAGTCTACAGGGACCTGCCCTGTGTGTGTGTGTGTGTGTGCGTGTGCGTGTGCGTGCGCGTGTGCGTGCGCGTGTGTGTGTGTGTTTCAATTAGGACTGCAACTAACAATTATTTTCATTATCAATGAATCTGTTGATAATCTTTTTCTGATTAATAGAATCACTCATTAAATTTCAGAAGATGTCCATTTCTATTTCTCTGAGTCAAGGGTGACATTTGACAACTGTCCAAAACCCCAAAATATGCAGTCTACAATGATATAAACCAGAGAATTGCAGCAATAGTTTGAGAACCTGAGAGATGATAAATAAATGAGGATTTATCAATTATTGAAATAGCTGACAGTCAAGTTATTGAATAACAGATTAATCGTTTAAGCTGACTCCCCTTGATTTTGTCATGTGAGGAGGCTCTTGTATGACTTGTAGGGTACAGCTGGAATTATGCTTCTCCAAGTACAGCCTCTCTACCTTTATGTACAACTTATATGAGTTTTAGTTTGTTTTTCGTTCCTGTTTTAAACCCACTTCCCGGCAGGAGTTGCACTAACAAATCAAGTTGCTTAACCCACCGATTGTGTTGTGCATGTTGGCGTCTCTGCAAGCTACTGTTGACTATTATACCCTTCTCTATGTAGGTTCACAGAGATGTTTGCATTTGTCTTTGGAGAGGCACCGTTACAGGTTTGACCACAAATTAATGCACATGCAAATATTTTTACGGTTCGTGATGTTTAGAAGCAACAGTGTGTCTTCAAAGTACAGCTGTATTTTAGAAAAATGTCAGTAATCCAGTATAAGATGTTCATGTTCAGTAAGTTCAATTTTTTGCTGCTTTATGAAGAGTAACTTGTGTGAATGTTTTGGGTTGTGGCGACCAAAACTGTTCCAGGTCCCTTCTTTGGAGCAGTTTTATTTCCAGTTTTAGCCATCGTGGCACTTTCGGTTCCTGCCTCAAACTGAAAGACAACATGCAAACACACGAGTACACACTCCTTGTCAAACCAATATAACCAAACACCTAACTGTTGTCAGTTTCTCACACCACCCTCCTCAATGACCTCAGACATATGGGAATTTGTAAGCACAGCTGTTAACACAGCAAATTACATAAAACAGCTCTCAGTCCAGAGTAGATGTTCTTCACATGTATTCAGGCCCACATCCCACCTCCTGATAGATGTGATTTATCTGGATTGTCTGGACCAGTCTCAGTGAAAATGAGTTTGTCTCCAGGTTTGTTCCCTTGAGCTTCGGCCTTAAAGGGAGGTGGTGGCAGGGGAGAGGAAGTCTGAAGGAAAAGTGATAATGAACTGACTTGAGGCCTAGTTTCTATTTTGGTTGGGAATTGGTTTGTCTAAATGGGATGTGAGTCAGAGAAACTGCACAGTAAAGACAGATGGAGGCACAGTGTGAAAAAAGGAAGAAAATTCTGTGTCTGGCTGCTTTTTTATTTGTATTTCTTTTCATCTAAGAATAAATTAAAGGTCAAAATGAGAGAGGACTGTCTTGTTGCCAATAATGTGGGTCCGGACATGAAATGCTTGAGAGAGACTGGGGGTCTCCTGGGGTTGGTGCAACCCTCTTAGAAAGCTCAAGAAAACTATTTCAAAGTTTAAAAAAAAAAGTAGAGTTGCTCTGCGCATGACTGGCTGGAAGGTTTGTCACCATGACAAGTGTTTGGACTTTTGTTCACAAGTTGCACCCTATTTGTTTAAGGTGTCCAGTTGTACCAAAAAGGCCTCAGTGATAATGCAAAGGGTGCTAAGGCTGAGGCCCTTCCAGTCCTGCAAACTGTATACTGTATGTAGTGTTGTGCCCAGTTTGTGCCCCTCATTTAATGATCATTTTGGGCTGGACCACAACAGTGTGGCCCTATAAACAAGAATGTCGCTGACTGAGTGACTGACTAAGTGATCAAGTTACACCATTGGTCAGCCAAATGCCCTCACAACTAAGTGATAAGATTACACCATTGGTCAACTGGCCGCGTGCTGAAAAGAAAAAACACAGAGAGAAATCTAGAGACTTTTTGGACAAACCTTAGCTACTCTCTGCAGAAGAGAGTCACCAGTGTTCCCCCACAATCGTGAGGTTGGGCTTTCCCTCCGCAGATACACCTGTCTACGTTGATCGCACAGCAGCTGACTTGAATGAGCTTCTTTCTCTCTGCGTGATCATTTTACAAGTAAACAGCCAAAAATCACCACACAATTGTCTTCATCTTATCTGTATGGTGATTTTGTCAGATCTGTCATGGTTATAAAATCAAGATTTTAGCAGTGCAGAGCAGCAGCTTGGAAATGGGTTTGAGATGACTGCTGGTCAACATGTGGCCTTACTGGGCTGTGTTACATGTAAATGAGAACAGCTTTATTTGGCTGTATTAAAATGCTGTATATGTGAGCACAGAGAGTAGAAGAAAAACAGATTAAGATCTGAAACTGACTGACACTAGACAGAACACAAATACGATGTGGTTTGACCCAGTCTTGACTTGATTAGACTGTTGAGTTAATGAATGTGTTCAAGTCACAGTGCCAAGAATAACCTTGTCTGAATACACGCCGGACTTAAAAAAAAAAAAAAAGTTTTGTCTACCCAGTGGAAATACTAATTTTCTGTCTTCTGGACTGTAAAGAGCATTTTTAACTCATTTATCAAGTAGTAACTCTGCGTCTTTAACCAAACAAAGATGATATCTGAGGTTAGCATATCTCTATTTGTTTGTTTGACACAAAGAAAGTATAAATGGATTATTATGCATAACATTCTTGAAAATAGGGTGAATATATATACCTAAATGCAGCTAATTTTGGTGATGCATCGCACAAGAAAACCAAGGAGTTATGGTACTTGTGGCTGCCATTTTTGTTTGTATAGAGAGAAGACTTGTAACTTGGGAAACAGGTTTTAAAAAGATTGTGCATCTGACTGAATCTGTTTCTGGAAATATTTTTGAAAGAGCAGTACGTGGTGTCAAACAGTCTGCAGAGCTGTTCAAAGTTTGGCTTGTATTTACGTTTCTGAAACACAGATGCTTAGCTATGTGACTCAAATGCAGTCTAAAGCAAACATCTCACATGTAAAAACTGTGATTATGTGAGTGGTACTCCCACAGTGTCTGAATCGGAGCAGGTGAGTGTGTTTACTCACTGCATCCTGAGCAGCACCATGGAAACTTTCAGCAGCAGCAGACGACACCAGGCGTTATCAGTGATGCTGAGGCCTCCTCAATGTGGGCCAAGTGAAAAAATAGAGGGAGCAATCGGTCCCATGATTCCTAGTGAGCTGTGAAGGAATGACAAGTAGGGCCAGCCTCACATCTCAGATGCCATGCCATGTACACACAAACACACTCACACACACATTTTCACACCCTTTTTGCACGTCCTTGCTGGCTCAAAATATAAAATCTAATTATTCCTGCACCCGAACTGACTCACTGCAGAGAGAACATACTGTGCATATGGACATACGCACAAATGCAGACACGCATGCACACACACACACACATACACACTACTGACCCTCCCCATACTGTACACACACACACATGCGCACACTTACTCATACAAGTGCTCTCCAAACAGCACACTCTCACTTCAGTTTTACACAGGATGTTATGAAATCAGCACTGCTGCTGAAACTTAGTGAAGGTCGCTGGGAGTCCTCTCTCTCACCCAAACACCCACACACACACACTCACACACACTTCACCTGGCACTCACACACACACATTCTCGTGCAGGGAGCTGAAGCTCATGCTCAGTCCCAGTCCTCTCCAACTGGAGCGAGGAGCCTGCCGGTGATCGGACTGTCGCCTGAAGCGAAGAGGCCGGGCCGGTGTTGATTCAATTTTACAGCCCAGTCACTCTCTCTGAAGCTCCGATTAGTCACCCGAGGGAGAAGAGGGGGAGAGAAGAGGAAGAAGAAGAGGAATAGTGATGGCTATGACCGACATTGCAGAGGATGACCTGGATGAGATGATGCGTGAAGAAGCGGAGGACGTCTTCTACGAGGACGGTAGGCTTGCCAAGGGTCAGTTGTGAAGTATGTGAGAGTAGGCGTGGGTTTACAGGTGGGCAGCAGGGCCGAGACAGCTGCTCGAGGATTACAGCATGGTCAGACTGGTTGGTTTGGGACTTGTGGTTGTGATCAAGGTTAAGAAGAGGGTAAAAGTGTGGCCCAGAGGGATCTCTTCAGCTGTGTAGGTGGGGTTGTTTGCGCTATGCTTGAGTAAGCACTGATACACACACTGATGCTATAAAAATCACCAATAATTGATTTATCTTACTGTTGAGGAAGACAGAAATGTATACCACCAGTGAAAGTCATTGTGCAGAAGCTAGTTTAATCAGCGTGATTAATACTTGCATGAGAACTGTTTTTTTTTATCTCCAGTTCCCCTTTTGCAGGATCTGTGTGCAGAGTTTGAATATAGATTTTTTTCAACTTTTACCCTTTTTTAGAAAGCGGAGAGGAGCTGTGCCCTCTGCAGTGTGGGTGTTCTTGTGTAACAGGCAGATGTTTTTAACCAAACATTATGCACCACAAGAAAATCTTTTCAATATGTACATTGTATGAGTGTTTGCTATTTTAAAACCAGCTGTAATCACAACCTACACTCAATTTGACCTGGGAAGAATGAGGAGCAGTTGAACCATCAGTCTTCTGGACCTGACTAATGATTATTAATGATAACAGGCAGAATAAAATGGGGGGTGGGTGGGTTAAGGGAGTGTAAATTTCTCCTCTCCAGTTCAACACTCTCTTCAGCACTCAGCCACACACTCTCACACACGCACACACACACACACACACGCTCAAGTGCTCTTCTTTGTTTTATCTATCTGTAAACCTGCGCTGAGAAGTGTTTACTTGCACTGCATCTGCTTGCACTGTACACATTACAACACCATGGTGTTAATACATTTTAACATATACTATATCTGAGCTCTATACAGGCTTTGAGTGCTCTGCAGCAGATCCTCAGATGGCAAGTGGACAGTGAGCAGGAGGATATTCCCAGATATTGCATCATTTGGCGTGTAATGTATGTTAATGCCTCCATTGACCCACTTCTGACTGAGATGTGACGTTCTCTTTAAACAACACAGCCAGGAGGTACGCAGCCAGATGACTCTCTGCAACAAACCAGCCAATCACAGCACCCAGATTTATGCAGAGGCTGGCCAGCAGGCATCAGCGTGTTTATTCATAGGCGCAGCTGAAGGTTGCAGAATATGGATCGCTTATATTTTCTGTTCCAATTAGCTCTTTGGATTAGTCCTGGAAATTAGACTGTGTGTGTTGTACTGAATATTTAAATGTTTGATTTTTATTGGAGCTGAATGCAAATTTACCACCACTGGCCTATTTTTTTTCTAAGTCATTAGTTTCAATATTAGTGGTGTATCTGCAAATCTTGGAGGTTTTTTACCCACATAATTAAAATTTGGTGTTGAATGAGCTCAGTTTGAAGTGTGTGATTGCAATAGTCTTATGCAGTGGTTCCTGTTATGGGGGTCTGGACCCCCAAAAGGAGTCACAAAATGAAATTAAGATCTCCTGGTCAAGGGCATACAGAAAATCATGATTATAGTTTTTGTTTTGTTTTTTGGAATTGTCCTAGTCTTTGAATATTTCTTGTGAAATACTAAATATTCAAAATGAAATATTCAAATGAAACTGCATGAGAAGGCAAAATCTTCAAACAAACTTCAAGTCATGCATTTAGAGGTCTCAAAAAAAAACCAAAAAATTAATAATGACAATGCTGCCATGCTGATGTTTAGTAGATGTTTATCATGTTCATCATTTTAGTTTAGCCTGTTACCCTGCTAATATTTGCTAATTCGCACAGGTACAGCTGAGGTTGATGGGAATATCATTAGTTTTTGGGATTTGGTCGTGAACCAAAGTGCCGGACAAATGAAAATTTTGACCCGATGATGGTGCTCGATGAAAAGTTAGCGGATCAAGAAAGTTATTACAATATATCCTGAGAGGCACATGAATGTCTGCGCCAAAATTCATGGCAATCCAGTAGTTGTTGAGATATTTAAATCTCGACCAAATCATTGGATTGACCATCTGCCATTGCCAATGTTTTTTGATGGTGGTGAAACAGTGTAAAAGTCTAAAATGCATGGAATAAAATATTGAGTGTAAAGATAAAAGCCAGACCCCTGAAGCAAGCACCACACTTTTACTAACATAACAGGCAAGCATAATATACATGTAGTACTGACCTCAGAGTTACTGTAATAAAAAGGGAGGAGATCAGATGTAGTAGCTGTCAGCCCAGCACTTATGGTGACAATAGTTGTTGTATATAGCATGGCTAGCTTGTCGTTATTGTGCTGCTGTCAGTGGAAAACTGAATTATGACTAAAGGAGAGCTACTTTTAGCCTGGCCTGATAGACTCCCTCGCTTTATTTGCCTCTCCTCCTCACTCACACACTCAGCAACTCCAGCTCAGGTCATATAAATTAGCAAAAAGCCTTGGTTATCTTTACTCCATGGGAACAATGTGTTTTAGCTTCATCCCCGCCGCTGTCAGTGCACTCATTTTAGTCAAAGCAAAAAGCAGTTGCATCACAGAAGCATGAAAAGAGACTCGCCATAGGCAGATTACCATTTTTAAGATATGAAATTTGGGGCACATGTTGACTGGATTGTACCCTCTGTATTTATGAATGTGGTTCCTGTATATATACAGTATACACATTTTACCACAGAGGTCTGAGTATACTGTGGTAGTTAGTAAATAGGCAGCCTGATCTGTGTCTGGATTAAAGGCGCTGTTAACCCAGAATATATACTCTGTATACTGAAAACTGACAGATAGCTCATGTCTATATTAGTGACTGGCTCCCACCAGAAGTAGGTGAAAAAAAAAAAGTATTTTTGTTTGTTAGGTTTTGTTATTTGGGTCAACTGACCCTTTAAAGCTTTGACATGGATGAACATTTTGGCTTTTCAGGTCACTGGGATCCCTAGGCGTCTTGGCTGCTGCTACAGTTGCTGCAGATCAGGATCAGATGACAACTTTGGATTTTTCTCTTAGATACTCTGAAGGCATCTTATTTGTTCCTAGTTTGACTACCGTGCATTTCTAAGTGGTTTTTGGAGGATCACCAGCTTAAAGGTCATAATCTTAGTCTTGATTGTTCAGGCACAGAAGAGGTTGAAATATGAAAATTGAAAAAATACAGAGTCTCAGGGTTAGAGATGTTTGCTACTGACTGTCCACATGCATGCTGACAATTTATCATTTGCAATAGATCACAGTCTTGTGTTGTCATAAGCTTCTATAAAATCTAATTTTTCATTGAAAAGTTCAGCTAGAAATAACCGTCAAGCATGCAACTTTGATTTGATGCTCACCAGTGATGATTACCCACAAGTCTCTGCAAAATAACCTCTGCATGAACCCCCATCTGACCTGAACAATTTTATTCAGGGTTCACAGGAGCTACAGTCAAAGCTTAAGTGGTTTTACACACATTAGCACAAACACAACTCTGCTTTCTTCCTTGTTATCACACATACACACCTGCACGCTGCCCTTTCTTGAAATGAAAAAGAGACCAAAATAAACACAATGGCTTCTTTAACTCCTTCTTCCTCCCTAAGAGAAATTCAAATAGCCCAATTTTGTTCTGCTAGTTTACTCATGTGGTCAGCAGTGAAGTAGCAAGCAGTGTGCAAAAGCAACGTACAAGAGATTAGTGTGTCCCAGAGGAGAGTAGCAGCAAGTAGCATTAAGGCTTTAATGACAGTAAAAATATAGTTGCGTATGAGATCGATGGTGCCGTGGTGGGAATGAAGGGTCGGTGTTTGGTGTCTAAATAAAACAGTGTTTGACTAACTGGGTCAAGTCAGAAACTATAAAGAGCTGCTTTGAGTCACAAGTGAGGAGCTCCTGGAAATGCCTCGACCATTAACACCACAGGACCTGGTTTTCAGAGTTCCTTGCAGCATGTTGAGTTATATTTATTCTCACAAAGCTTGTAGAAATAACTCTTCCTTTGACATATCAGCCTTGAGAGTCTTTTAAATGCGTTGTGTGTCGGTGATTTGCACGTTCACGTGTTTAACTGGGCTAAATCCTTGTCATCTGATACAGTTTGTTGTGCTGGTTTTGAAAAGTTTATCTGTTGTCAAGCAGGAATGCTTCATATTGTTCCTGTTCTTTGTGCAATGGGATGTGTTTCTACTCCTCCCCTGACTACCAATTACGTGACAAAACCACAAATTGCAGGGCTCATCAGCCATTGTTTTTTTTTGTTGTTTTTTTTCTTGGTTGGATTTTTAAAAACTTACTCTGGTGTAATGGCATGTCAGTCACTCAGATTTGAGAGATTTAGCTACCAAGATGAGGTTTTGATGCATATTTGAATGTATTATATATATATATTTGAATCCTAAACAATACACCTGAATGTGGTTAAAGCTTTGATGTAGTGTTTTCACCTCACTGCTCTTTAAGCCTTGACTTCAGATTTACCAAAGAGTTTATTTTTAATGCCCTCAGCTTAACAACACGTGAGATTTCAGAAGTGAACAAATAAACTACAATATGTAAAGGCACAACTCAACATGTTGGCTCATTTTAAAGGAAGCATGTGACAACAACCTAATTTAGTGCTAATTTTTCACTGAACAGGAACTTTTCCTGCAGCAAGTTGAAAAAGTAGAAGAACATTCCTCTGGTATTCTGAGAAACACGGACACAGAAACGTTAATATGAAGAAAAGGTATCTTGGCTAAAACATTTCCTGCAAAGTTGTCAACCTATTGTCGACCCGGGTCTTTGTTTACAGAACATTTATAGGCTTTAACTTTGTAAGTTGCATGTTTTGTTTTGTTTTTTTAGCAGTTGAAGTCAAATACACCTCATTCTTTGTGACTGAGTTTTGTTACACAGTTAGTAAATGTAAAGGATAACCAATTTAGCATGTATCTTTGCTAGCTTACTAGCTACAGAATAGCTAATGTTAGCAAGCATTTGCATAAACCATTATTTTATTGAAATGAAATATCTTTCATAAAGGTAGAGACATATTTGTGGAGCTAAATTAAAAAACATATGCTGCTTGGTGACCAATTTTAAGGTGACATTTAACATTAGCTGGTACTTACCTGACTTTTAAATGAAATCTGACAGGTTGGAGCATAATTCAGTTAACACATCTATCTCATGCTGAAATGCTCAAGCAAAAGAAAAAAAATTAATTTGGGTGTATGTTAAAGTCAGAGGTTTGCAGGCTACGCTGCAGCCACACAATTACATCTGAATTTAATTTTATGGAGTGTGTTATAATCAAATAACAACTATGAGCTCTGAGGAGCTCATTATATTATTATGCTGATGACATGAAGTCTATCTCACTTCTACTGTACAAGCTTTCAACTCTTGCTAGAGGGTGAAACAGGGGACGCAGCCCCACCCCCATGCACACACACACACACACACACACACACACTCACACACACAGGGCATTAGCATGATATACAGAGCTCAAGGAAAAGACTGCAAGACTAGAAGCCAGGTCAGATTTCACAAATCCATTTCTCTCTCAGTCTCTTGTCTGTACATGCCTTGTGCGGCAAAGCTGAGGAAACAGTATCCTCCTCTGAGCTGACATGGTGCCCACTGAGGGTCAGGATCACAGTGAGCAGAGTCCTGCTCCACCAGCTGGAAAGCTGGGAGGGAGATGATTTATCTGCACAGGGAACCATCTCACAGCGTAGTATTTATATATAGATGTACGAGAAAAGATTTGAAAAAGGATTTTACTGTGAAGAATTAAGAGTTATTAGAGATACTGAAGCCTTGGTTGAAAACCTTGTGTCGCAGTGATATCTGCTTTTCAGGGGCATTTGATTATCAGACTAACTGAGTTTAAATAGGGAAACCTGATTTAGTCAAATCAAGAGTTTGAAATTAGCAAGTAGTTAAATTGTAGTAGTTTTTACCTCATACTAACAACATTGACAAGCATCTTAATATCCAGTGGGACATTAGACCAAACCCAAGGGATTGTCATGTCAAGGCTTGTCAACTTTAAAACTCAACCAAAACATAAAATATTGAGAGTAATGAGAATTCCCCTGTAATAAACTATGATTTGGTAACGTGATCAAGTGTTGTTTGTTTGGTTTTCATCCACCAAACTTAATTACTCAGACAGGGAGTTCAGAGAGTTTAAAGGAAACATATCTCTTGGTTTGATCTTTACTCTCCTTGAAATAACTTTAAGATCAAACAGGTTCACCTACACTGAGGCTTAGCATACAAATCCTCATATCATTGAATATAATTCAACTTTTTTTCAGTATGAGCTGCAATTCATGATATTAAAGAGCTCTCCCTGCAAAAAAAAAAAAAAAAAAAGTGTGTTCAGTACAGCTGTGCAGTGGTCGCCCCTCCCTTCTCAGTCAGTGAGAAACTGGCTTGTCAGTGATGTGATCATTTTATGTGTGATAATGTGATTCAGTGGAAGTGTGTATCTGATATCAGAGCTGCAGTGAACATGTAAGACAGGATGGGCAGGGTTACAGCCAGTGAGGTTAGCGAATGATCTAAAACTGACTTAATCTATTTGCCCTACTACAAAACACACACACACACAAACACATGCAATGACCCGTCCCTTTTTAACCTCATATACACAGACAGACACACACACACACACTCAAGCGTTGACTTGAACATAATATACGGACAGTCCACCCACACATACACCTCCACTGTCTGGCCACAGTTGTCGTCTCTGTCCACAGCAATACAACATACAGACAGTGCTGTAGTTTGTGCGTCAGTGGCTGCTCTGTGTTGGGAAAAGCTCTGACCTGAGGGGACCTACTGTAGCTGGCATATTACTGCTCTGCATCTCCCTCTTCCTGCTTCTGACAGTTGGCTCCACTGACCTACTTTAGCCAAAAGATTCCTACTATTATTATTTTCTGCAGCTTTCACTGAAAGAGAGAAGGAATGGGAGGGAGGACAAAAACAGAGAAAACCCTGTCCGTAGGTGAATTTTTAATGGCCCAACATTCAGTAAGCCAGATGATGCAAGAGACGAATCTTTCTTTCCTTCTTTGCAGACATGTTTAAGGTTGAAGTGTGAACATGTCTCAATTTTTTGGTTGTATATGTTTACATGTGGCTTATGTCTGAGATGGCAGTTTCGCTGTACTGGTAACCTTTCCTCTTCAGTTCCCACAGGGTTACCATGACAGTCTGTGCTGCTGGCAACACTGGGCTTCCAAAGTTTACACTTAGTGGTTTGGAACCTCTCTCACAATGAGGTCATGAAACATGTAACGTAAGAGACCACCCATGATTCCTGGGCAGCTGGTCACAAGTGTGTTTGCCTCATTATAATTGATGAAGAAAAGCAATGCATCTGAAATTTTACTTAAATAAAAGTGAACGTACTCTCAGTGAAATACATAATTAAAGTATTAAAGTAAAAATACTGTAAAAAAAAAATTGTTCTATGTGAGTGTAATCTTGTTATATATTGTATTGTTGGACTGTCAGCTGTGTGAGCATTCATATTTCATAGTGATTTTATCCGTTAAAACATATTGATTAGCGCAGCCTGAAAATCTGTAACTAGTCAGAAACAAATCCTTACAAAAGATTAAGAACAAAAGATTCACATCTCATATTACATATCCTCACCTTGTCAAGTTCCTGTATGTAATGGAGAGTGGGATGATATTGTTGGCACACACCTGCCTAGAAGCCCCTCAGGGGAGAGACTCTACCTGCAACAAGCAGCCTGTCATTACAGACCAAAGCACAGCCACAGGACAGAGCTGTGCCATGGGGCAGTACACAGCCTGTAATTGGTTCACCTCTGTACTCTGACTCAGAGACACAGGATAATATTCAACTTTGATCAGACATATAGAAGCTTTTCATCTATCATTTAGGAAACAATACAGTGAACACACTTCTGCATTCAGACATGGATACGTATATTTAAGTGTTTCTTTGTGTGTCGATGCTGTAAACAGAAATAAGAGTTGAGTTAACAAAGTCACTTTCACTTTGGCATTTACAACTGGGAAAGTCCAACAATGATTCAACCTAAACAGGGCTGGTAACCTGAGAGGAGGCGGCACTGAGCATTTTCCTCTGATATTTTAGTGCCACACACTCTCACTCTGATACACACACACCACACACACCACACACACACACACACACACACACACACCGTCAGCTGTGCCTGTACATCCCTTAGCCATGACCTTCCTGCCCTCCAGTCATGTGGCCTTTCTGACTCATCCTGGTTTAGTGGTCAGACAAGTGGGCAGAGATGAAAAATAGAGCTTGAGGAAGGAGAAGAAAAGGGGAAACGTAAAGACTGAGGATGAAGGACGTACTGTAAATGCTCAGCTGGATAAAAGAGAAGAACTGGAAATAGAGCAAGAGACAGGTGGTGTTTCAATGCCGCGCTACGTGTGGAGCAGGAGGTCGGTGGCGGTGACCAACAGCAGTGGTGGCTGGTATGGAAGAAAAGGAACCACACTGCTGAGAGGTCGGTGGGAGTTGGTTTCATTCATACCTTCTGTGTATGAATGAGTGTGTACATTCATGTGTGTGAATGGGGACACATACCTGTGTACATACAGTGTTGTTTACGTAATGTATACCTATTGATCTTTATGGTTCATACAGAATACTCGGTTGAGCACAGAGAGCAGTAAACAGGTCTGAGCGGTTTCATTGAGGGTCATAAATATATCAAACTCTGACACTGAACAAACATTTTGATAAAGTTTTGCTTGTTTTAGTCAGTTTTAGTTGGACCACCTCAGAAATGGGAGGAGGAAAGCAGGGATATTGCTGCAAACACACTTTATTTTATGAAGAAATCCTGATGAAGAAACTGGCACATATTTTCACCCATAGTGTCTTAGTAAAGGAAAACAGGGTTTCTGGAGGGAGCTTGATATTTTGGAAAATTGCTGCACTCATTTTGAAAGTGAGGTTGCAAGTATTACATGATGAGAGCAGATATAAATAATCGGCTTTTTGTGTTCTTGGTTAGAAGTCATAAACAGGTGGCAAGTACTGTAGATTTTCTGTTACAATATGAATGTAGACTTTGCTTCACATATTGTTTTTGTATAGTTGTATATTGCGATATCACAACATTAATTCAACAAGGCAATCATTATTCTTTCCATTTCATTGTGATTTTAAGTCTTTCTTTGTGGAGTTTCTTTTAACTCAGAACAGGAGAATACAACAAGAGGGGAGAACAACACTGTTCTGACATTAAAGTTCATGTTCAGGTGGTGTTGCTGTGATTCTGATTGGCAACCTCTGTAAAAAGCTGCTTATGTATCTATGTGCTTGTGTGTTTGTTGTATGGTCTATGTGTGCATGGTCTTCTCTTTGCGGGTGTGTGTGTGTGTGTATGTGCAGGGAGTGTGTATGTGCGCACTGGTTCTCCTGTAAATATAGCCGCTAGTCAGGGGCTGTGGATGACAGCCATAATTACAGGCTGAGCTGTTCAGCAGCTGAGAGTCTAGGAGGAAGAAAGAAGAGTGCGTGTGCGCGCAAGTGTGTGAGTGTTAATGTTAGCTGAGGGGGTTATGGAAACCCTGCAGAGTTCCCTGAATGTGTGATTTCACCGTACAATACAGATGAAAGTAGGAATCAGCCTGAAGCAAAAATACTGTATGTCTCACTGCGGCCTTACATTTTTTGAAAGTAAAATGTGGCATTACAATCGAAGTTTGACTTCACAAAGAACACTGAACAAGTGAACAACAAGTGGACCAATTACAGCCAGAGTTAGAGAGAGAGACTAGGACAGAAAAGGTCTGGTTTGTCAGGTTTTTAAGGTAACTGACTGAATTTATTTGGCAGCTTCAGGTGGGAGAGTTCACTGACAGACAAAACATGTCACTCTCCTGCTGATATTTCTTTAAAATATAAGGAAACAGATATACAAAACTCAGCATATCGCCAGATTCCTTCAAAACATTCACTGCCTTTACAACCCTGTCTTTCATTCATTTTTTCTCTGTGCATCTCTGCTCTGAATCTTCACCTTCTCCTCTGTCCATCCATCATCTTTCTCTGTTGACTCTCCCACCATTTAAATCTCCAACACCACAGACGAGTAATTTAACAGATGACCCAGTGTGAACAGTTTATTCTTGACCTTGGAAACTGCAGTTTGGCAAAAACAATCCTAAATTAAGCTTTTAGTTTCAGAGATTTTAATTGCACGTCATGGTCTTCCCCAACCAGTGAAGTTTGCACACTTGTCATCATTCAACCAAAGTATAAAGCTTTCTCTTGACTCCCTCCGTCCGTCCACCTCTTATTTCTACCACTGAAGCCATTTAGGCAGCTGTTAGGTTCTTAACCAGCTTTTCTCATTGATTCCTCACCAACAACCCTCTAAGGAAAGATTACTGATCATTGGCACTTTCTCAACAAAAATGATTTCCCTCAAAATTGAAGCCACATTGTTAATTTTTCATGCTGAAGCTGTAGTCACACTGAAGCTGCAGGGGTGGCTGCATGAAAAACCCTGTGCTTGAGATTAATCATATCAACGAGTCATTATGAAATCCCTTCCTCTACTAATACCAAACTGATGGATTAAAAGGGGCAGGCCATTTTCTGCTCCCTTTGCTTCTTGGAAGGGTGAACTGAATTGGATTTGTATGGACTCAGCGGAACAGCATATCCACTTATGGAGGGCAATTATACTGGCAGGAGCACTTCAAGGCGAGTCACTCTTTATAAGTCGCACCACGGAAATGTATTTTCCTGCAGCTCTCAAACAGCAGCGCCGGTGTGTTTCTAAAGATGGAGGCGTTTGTCTTTCTCATGGTTCCCCTTCCGTGTAATTCAATTTGTTTGTTGCTTTCTGTCCAGGGAAAAGCACTTGCTGCAAACCCGCTTGAGATGAACGGATTGCAATGGCAATTTTGAAGAAGCCCCCCGTTGTTGTATAGCTGTGTAATCACAGATAATTGCGCCATCGTTTTCACAGCCTGTCAATATCTACGAGGACTAATTCAACTTTTTTCATGCACCGGCTCTTGCTGCAGATGGATCCAGTTAAGGGGTCAAAGTTTAATTCAATGCAACAACTCAATTCAGAAGTTGGGTTTATTGTCCGAGGTCTACATTTAAACCTAAGGCTGAAAAGGTATCAGCTCTCTCTCCTAAAAATGGCCCTGCTGTGGTCCATACTGCAGCAGCAAAGAGAAATATTAGCGACAGTTCACAAGGTTACAGCTGGTTAAATCTGGTACTCAGATGGGGTTCACCCACCTCCCACCCCCCAAGCTGGACTGGTGTGCAAGTAGAGCAGAGAAGCAGTAACAGTACGACACAATGTATGTGTCAGCAGTGTTGGAGCCATAGACTGTATATAAAAATTGGAGGTTGGAGCAGATGCAGAGGTCGCGTCATCAGCCATTTTTGGATCAGACATTGAGGTCTGAGTGACCTGAAGGTCAGTTCAAAGGTCTTTAATGTCAGTTTTTAAATGAGCTTTTCACAACACTCATAAAAACACCTTTATACAGCTCGATGATTGAATGATATATTTTGAATTTCGATTGTCTGCTTAGGACATGCTCATTGTAAAAAAAGAAAAATTGATTTCTCATCATGTTGGAAGCTTTAAATCCAGGCTAATAAAGCTCAGTGTGACCTGACTTGTTTTTTTGAGAGACAGACACACAAAGAGAGACAGAGCACTTTCCAGGCGTAATTTATGCTCTCAGGTGGCGCGCACAGACTTTCGCGTGAACGCGCAGGACCCACCACTAACACAAGGGAGAGTTGGGGGGGGGGGGTACAAAACAGAGCGACCCCGCCCTCCCTGTGACATCCCCAGCCTCTTATTGGCTCTCCGTTGTTCGGGAGGAGCGCCGCAAACACAAACTGGAATGTGTGTGAGGGGGCTCAGTGTTTGCTGAGGACGGACGCTACGCCGAGACTTCAGCAGGGAGCAAACGCCGAGCACCCATCGCTCATTCGGGCGGTCGGTTCATCCTTTCCGGGGATTGAGAGACTCTTTCGTTTTTATTTGCATCTTGAAGAGCAGCAAGATTTTCTGCACCTTTTTCCTTTTTCTTTTTTTTTTTTTTTTTTGTTTCTCTTTTGCGCATGGATGGAGAGGCGCAGGTAGACGGGCGGAGACGCCACTGAGGAGCCACTTGTGTGAAGTTTTGGAGAGGTGAGCCAAAGCATCGCCCGGTGCAACTTTCTGAGGGCTGAATGCGGTCAGTGTAGGAGAGGCGAGAAGACTGTGGTGCAGGGAAGGACTCCTGCCTTCCGGCTGTAGTTCTCCGGGGCAGTGGGTCAGTGGATCAGAGCGAGGCGTGAACTGATTTCACCAGGATCATCTCACATCTCACAGTTTCCCTTTTTAAGTGGAGGTTCACAGACATGAACCTCTTGCTATAGTGCCCAAGATGACCCAGTAATATTAAACTGAGGATGGTGCTGATGTTGGTTTCATACTTCCCTGTAAACATAGTAATTTAGGGAGTTGAACTCCAAAAAAAATGCAATAAAAATGATAGAGGTTTGGTGTATGGAACCCACTCAATGCGATGTGTGTTTTGGCGTAATTAGTCTGCTTGTCAGTGAGTCCCTTTGATAGATGATGTGCTGTGAGTAATGTCTGCCCTTGAAGGCGTTTTGTGTTTGCTGGAGACGCGAGAGACAAGTTTGAATAGGAGAAAATGTTGTTGTGAGGCTTCTGTCAGTGTGTGTGTGTGTGTGTGTGTGTGTGTGTGTGTGTGTGTGTGTGTGTGTGTACTTTTCCTGATGAGAGAGGCACACTCGTGATGCTGCATGTGAAATGTGAAAGAAACCAGGTCAGTGATTTTAAAAATGCCCCTCCAGGTTTGTTGAGGAGGATGAGGGTCAAAGGGCATCAGTCTTTTGTCATGTATTGTACACTGATACCACCTACAGTGGATCTGGCAGCTGAACCACAGCAGATAAACACAGCAGCAGCAGCAGCAGCAGCAGAGCCTGAGAAGTGAGCAGCCTCCACTGTTCTGTCAGGAGATCTTTCCAATCATTACCAGCTTCTCCACCTGCCAGATGGCCTGCAAATCACTTTTTAGAGAAGAGTGTTGATATTTTAAAATCTGCTCCTTTTTAAAAGCCTGGCAACTGAGCTGATGTTATCTTTTCAGCTGCATGTACTCTGCAAGTTGAACAGAAACAACTGTTTCCTCCCCCCAGATATCACAAGACCCTCAATTCTCAGCCAGTACCAATGTATTTGAAAATTAAAAACAAAACAACAAGAAAATCTTTCCCCCAAATAGCCATGCAGCTTGCAGCGAGGCTTTTCCCTCGGCTGCTCATGCTGTTTCTGAGAAAAAAAAAAAAAAGAGGCGTTTTTCAGGGCTAAATGCTCTTTCAGTGCCGCGCCAGGCCGACTTTGATATGGTTAAGTGGAAGTGCTTTGCTTCCCTGCCAGCCTGTTTGGGCCGTGGTTAAGCTGTTTGAAGGGGGCTGGAGACGAGGGGGTAGTGTGTTTGTGCCAAGCCGAGACGGGCTGCAGGGATGCAAGACCAGCGTCTGTTCCCAGACTCTCACACACAAGCTCTCCCTCACCTTCTCTCTACTTTACCCCAGCCGGCTTTTCATTCCCTGCATCTGCTCCCTCAGCCTTGGTCTTGGTTTTTTTTTTGTTTTTCCCTCTCCCTCCCTTGTTTCTGTCTTTCTCTCTCTCTCTCTGCCTTTCACTTTCTCTGTCTCACACATGCAGAGACGAGCACACACACACACATGCACTCATTTCCTCCTCTTTCTCTCCAAAGCCTCATTAAAGAAATTATGACTGTGTGGTTTGGAGGAAATTCAGACGCTCTCTCGTTTTGTTGGGTTTTCCCCCAAACTACTAAAACACAACACTACAATGTTGACGTAAACTGGATGTGATTTTTTTAATTAATGTCAGCATCACGTGAACATTTTGGAGAGGGGTAACATAGGGCTGCATCGAACTGTTATTTTCTTATTATTGATTATTTTCTTGATTAAGCCTTTTGTCTATGAACTGTTAATTGTCAGTTTCCCAGAGTCTAAGCCAACATCTTCAAATGTCTTGTTTTATCCAAATAAAATCCAAATATTCTCAGTTTACTATCGCATAAGACAAAGAAAAGCACCAAATCTGTGCATTTGAAAAGCTGGAGCTGGAGAAAGTTTAGTGTTTATGCTTGAAAAACAATTAAAAATGATGATTCAGTTATCTACTGAAGTCAAAACACCATATTGATAATGATCAATATAGAATTTGTAGTTGCTCAGTTTTAACCCCATGGCAACGATATTGACAAACATCTTAATATCCATTGGGTCATTTGACTGAACCCTAAGACGTGTCTATTTAAACAGAATCTCCAGTATTTCTTTAGAACAGTGTCTTTTTTCTTGGTGATATTGTCTCATTCTGGTCAATGTGATCAGCTGGTACTCATCAGGTTTCAGGCTACAAACTGCCTTGCTCAGGTACAAAGTTTAGAGAGTTTAAAAGAAATATTTCTCGTGAACTTTGTGTGACTTTTTAGCCATTCTAGCAGCATTGCTCTAGGGATGGAGATGTTGGTCGGTCAGCTGACCACTTTGGTCCAGACTGAAATAACTAAACAACTTGACAAGTTATGGTTCCTAGACGACGTATTTATGTGACTTTGCTAATCCTTTGACTTTTTGTCTAAGTTCTCACTTATTCAGTGATATAGCTCAACATCTACTAGATGGATGTCATAAAATTTGATACAGACATTCGTGGTTCACAGACATTGTATCCGAATGACTTGATTTTTGGTTGTTATTGAAGTGTACCCGCAACTTTTAACTGAATTCCTGTGAAATTTGCTACGTCCAGTCACGGTTCCCAGAGGATGAACTGTTATAATTTTGATCCTTTTAATCCTCTAGTGCCATCATCAGGTCACAATTTCAATTTTGCCAATGTCTTCATAATTCAATAGCAGCACATAATAAAGGCTAGGAATGACGAACTAAAGGAGGGAGGAGGAATATGTCCTGAAAGTGCATTGTGCTAGCAGCCATGATTACGTCTTCAGTGCTTTTAAAGTCTATCGACGTCTCACATGTGCGCACTTGACCTTTTCCTTTCCTCGGAAACACCCACTTGCACTTCTTGGGAATATTGCCCACTTTTGTGTGTGTGTGTGGGAGGGTGGGTCGCTGTGTGTGTTCATTGCATGCAGATACATATGTTTTTCCATCTGTGAGCCTATGTGTGGTTTTAGTGGGGGGGCGCACAGGCCTTGCATTCTTACAGAAGGAGTGCCTCCTTAAAGTTTTCACAGCTGATAGTTATTTCATAAGGCGTGTAGGCAGCAGAAAGTTAAAGTGCTCCGCTGGGATGGGGAGAGAAATGATTTCAATTGGAGGCTTTTGCTGCTCTGGATGCTCTGTCAGAGTTTAATGATACAGACGACTTAAATAATGAAGTCCAATGTCCCGCTGTGTTTTCACGATCCAGACTTCCAAATTTAAATCGACCCAGAGTCTGCTACTGGGAAGCTGCTCTGATATAACCCATAGCCGGCAAGAGGTTGATCTGGTTCTGGTTCTTTGATGAAACTTTAATGTTCCCTGTGGGGAAATTGGGTCATTCTGTTCACAGATATAAAAGACAGTTGTTTTTTATATGCCTGTCACAACAGTTACTTCTTAACTTTTCACACCTCTCATAAATTTCAGATATAGTGTTGTGACACCAGAGTCAGCTGAAGGGGCCATACCGTCTGCTCCGAGTCAGGGGTTATCTGGTCTCAAGATGATGGTCTGGCCTGATTCGCCTGTCTCAACACGTCCTACAATCACAGCTTCCAGGGGTTGGTGGGAGGTATTTTATTTGTGTTGGGAATTTCTGGTGTGAAGAAGGTGGGCTGTGGTCATTATACTGGGGTTAAGTGGAATGTGGAGGGAGGGGCAGAGGCAGGGAGTGGAGGGTTGACTGGGACACTTAGATGACCAGCTAGAGGAGTGGAGGTGGTATCTTTGGGGAGGGGAGAGAAGAGATAAAGAACGTTAAGTTGGAGAGCCGAAAGATTTTTTTTTTAGCCTTGGTAGCAGCAGGGTTTTAGGGAATGTGGACCCCGCCACTTTGGTCTAGACTGAAATATGTTAACAACTGTTTGATGGATCACCATGAAATTTGTCCAGACATTCATGGACCCCAGAGGATGACTCCTACTGACTTCCGTGATCACCTTATGCCACCAGCAGATCAAAGTTTTGAGAGATATCAACACCACAGATGAACTGACAGCTTTATGGTCCCCAGAAGATGTTTCTTTTTGATCCTCTGACTTTCCTCTGGTGCTGTCACAAGGTTGATATACCTTTATAACAGAAATGCCAAACGAGATTTGAGGTCATTTTGAAGCAGCGTCTCCACTACAGAAGCTGAGAGAAGAAATGAAAGAAAAGCTAAATCCCTCTTCTTTCTACTCAGCTGTCCTCACAGGCCCTTTGCTTCTTCTTCTCTCAGTCTTTCTTGTGTGTCTCTCTCAGTATTGTCAGCTGTGTGTCAGTCAGTGTAGCTACGGTAGTATTGGACTATAGCGTAAGTTACTGAGGGATGAGCTGTCTCCAGAGACATCAGAGCTTTTCGGGTTGGTGGCTTAAACTGTGCAGCTTTACCCCAATCCATGGCTCAGACAGTTGCTGTGTATGAGAGAGGAGACAGTACATAGAGGCCGCTGCCAGTTACATCACATGAAAGTCAGCATGTCCAGACAACGCACACATACGCAGAAGCAGAATGTGTGTGTGTGTGTGTGTGTGTGTGTGTGTGTGTGTGTGTGTGTGTGTGTGTGTGTGTGTGTGTGTGTGTGTGTGTGTGTGTGTGTGTGTGTGTGTGTGTGTGTGTTTTCTTCAGACTGCATGAGTTAGAAGTAGTAATGTATGAAAAATGATAACAAGAACAATTATGTACTGCTAATGGACTAATGACAATGACAAAGCTCTTTGTGTGTGTGTGTGTGTGTGTGTGTGTGTGTATTCGTTGTGGTGAGTGGCTGCAGATCTGCTCTTTGGTTTTCCATCTTTATTATTTTACTTACTTTACGACTTTCCTCTTCCCCTCCCTCCCTTCCTCCCTCCCTTCCTCCATTCTCCTCTGTTTCATCCTCTATTCCCTTCCCATCTGTCCTCCCCTCCTCCTTCCTCTACTTTCCCCCTTAGATACAGACGAAGAATTTATGGAAGGGGTTTGAACCCATCCTCACCCCTCCTGTTGTTGTCTCTGAGCAGATCAGCACAGTATTCTTGCTGTGTGTGTGTGTGTGTGTGTGTGTGTGTGTGTGTGTGTGTGTGTGTGTGTGTGTGTGTGTGTGTGTGTGTGTGTGTGTGTGTGTGTGTGTGTGTGTTGCCTATTAATCCTCTGCTCCAACTGCATGACAATGCTATGATTGGACACACATGCAACACATGGCACATGCTCTACTCTTCATGTTATGTGCGACTCATGATATTTGACATACTGGCACACACACTCACACACACGCACACACACACACACCTCTGGCTGGCCAGCTGGGAGCTGTAGCAGCGTTATGATTGCCATAAGCGTTTTAGGGTCCTAAGCCTATAATCTGTCTGTTTTGGTATTTGGTGCGCTCCCTCTGCAGCGTCCAGCAGCTGGAGGAGACACTATTGGTCCATGTGTGTGTGTCATGGTGGTTTTATGTCTGTTTCTTTGTTCACCAGAACGAGGACAACACACAGATAGCAATTTTTTGTGTGACACATCTTGTGCCAGCTGTCCTGACAGTTGTCTCCATAGTTATTGGTAATCAGTTATACATGTGCTGTCAGAATCTCCAGGCTCTGGTGATGGATCTCTCAGCAACTGTCAGCACTTCTCTTGTCTTTCCAGCCTCCTGTCTCCTTTGTCTCTGCTTGGTTTGTTATCTCTGTTGTCTCTCACTCTTTCTCTTCTTTCCTCTGTTGGTGCAGACTTTGTTTTTGACTCGCAGAATACAGAGCACTGAATTTCACCTCTGCGATCACATATGGTCCCAGACATCTTTGCATCTTTCTGAGAGGAGACCATTTGCACCTGTGTGATTGGTTCCTTCTGTCACAAAGTCGAGGTTTATTGAGGCACTATAGGAAGTGGGTGTTCCCATTACCCAGCTTCCTCGGGGTGGCCGCGACACACAGCTGTGTGATGACATAGATGAATTGAGGAGGAGGGAGTGGGTGTGTGACACAGCTCCTTGGTCCTGAGGCGAGTCGTTGTGAGGATGACTGTTCACTCTTTGAACTGTGCTGCTCCTCCTGCAACCAAATTTTGCCTTAAAGGTCGCAGCTGCTCAGTTTGACGATAATATTTTTGGTACATTCATAACCCAAAAATACCACTGTTGTTGCTGGAAATGCATTTAGTTCTAAATTGATTGGTCAATCAACAGGAAATTTTGGTTTTGATTTTAATCATTTTAAAGGGACATGTCATTGAACGACATAAAAGTTATTTTTCTTGTGCTGGAGACTACTATCTGTGAAAGCAGTTTTAGAATTTCTTTTGGAGGGGAAACGTATGAAGTTGCATTATGGGAATTGTAGGATCCAGTGTTTTTGGAGCTTGAGCCATACTGGTGACTAAAATCAGGATATTTTGCCTCAGACGCTTTGATTTGACTATTTTTTAAGTTTCTGAACTTTATAGACTAAATGAACGGAGTACCCATTGTAGTTATTTAATGCCAAACCCTTCGGTTCCATCACTTCTTTCTTTCTATTGGGAGCTTTTCCCTGTCTGACCCTTTCAGAATCTGTTTTTTTGCTCTGAAGGAAAAAAAAAAGCAAATGATCGACAAGACTTTGTGCATTTGATATTTTTTTTACCTGTGTTGTAAAGGAAAAGGTTGAAAAGATGACATTTTAAAATGTGTAGGGCCACTAAACAGAAAGTGAGTTAGGCCTTGTAGGTCCAGCTCCACTCCCCCATCATTAAAAACGAATCAGGCAGCAATGATAGAAACACAGGGAATGCTCCTATAGATGAAAGGCTTTTGGACATGGAAATGATTTGTTTGTCTGCTACCTGCTTGAATTATGTTGCACAAGATTCATCTGAACCTGATCATAGATGGAGAGTTTGTCTTTTTTCATGCTCATCATGCTTCGAGAAATTGAGTTGCAGATCCTTCTAACCAATTATGCTAAGTAGCAGTTGCTTTTGTACACATATCAAAGAAATAACATTCAGTATATGGAGGTACTAGTTATATGAAGCACTAGGCTGCAGCACACTGGGAACACTGTACATCTTTGAGTGGCTGTTGACCTTTTCTGCATGTCCTCCACTCTCTCCCTCTCATCTCCCCTGCCTGCCCTTATTTCATACAGCTGATAAAGATGGGGGGGTTGCAGTGGTCCATACATCAGAACACAGTGGGACCAGATTTTTTTTTTTTTACCAGTGTATATGACAGATGAGGGGCACTTAAGGTAGAGAGGTTGGGCTGGGGAACGGCACAGTGGATAACAGTGTGTCATAGTGACTGTGTCACTGCTTATCTGTAGCATTGTCCACAGATGTACAGACTGGCTTGTTTTCTCTGTCTGTGTCTGAATCATCCTTGTATCTGTCGCTGTGACTCTGCCTCCACTGGCGCTGTTGGTGTCTGTTGTTGTTTGTTTGTTTCCTTCTCTTTTCACATTATGAGTCTCTGCTGAACTACACCAACTTCCAAAATCTAAATAATTAACACTAATCGGTTGAGCTTTTAAGTAGCGAGTGAGCCCATGTCTGTGCGTGACTTTGGTGTATGGAGTGTTTAATTTCTAATCTAATGCCTCACAAGTGGTCGTGGTAGCAGAGCTTAAAAATGCATTTCATATTTTCTCAGTGGCCCCGCTCCCTGCTGAGTCTTTACTCCAAACAGCATGATAATCTCCACAGTTAGTTGAAATATTTAACTTTGAAGCCACAGTTTAGGGAGTAAAAGAACAATTGTGCCCTACAGTGGATTTCTCTGGCAGGGACAGGTAATTTTAGGAACATATGCCCCTTTTTTTTTGTCTTTTCCTTTTTTCTTGCTTCAATCTTTTTCCTCTGCAGTGCGTTTTTCTTTTCATTCAACCGCTCAGTAAATTGTTATTCAGTTGTTAACAGTATGGTAATGGTTTAGTCAGGGCTGGAGGAGGAATGAGTGGGACAGAAATCCACCATGACTTCTGTGTGTAAATTACACCCACAGTGTTTAATGCATTGCTGGTGAGGGAGAGAGAGCATTTGTGATTGTACTATGAAATGAATATAACCAGAAGGCAATAGAAACAAAAGACATGAAGCACAGATAGATGTAGACCATTGTACGTTTATTTGGCTGCTGTCATGGAGAAATCATATACAATTGTAGTGTAAATTGCTGTTTTCTGAAATCAAATACATTATTAAGTACAGTTTTTCATACACTTAATGTACTTTAAACCTCTCAAATCTCTCAAATATACACAGCCATGTCTTTATTTCTGAAAATCTTGGCCTATGATTCAGTAATTAGTTATTACCCAGTCACTAAATACAACTGTGGCCTCAAGCCCAGGAGCACACCGGCCAGTCCTGCCACCTCCCCAGCTGATGCATCGCAGTCATGAATTGTGACAAACCCTGTAGCTGGCTGTTTTCCCATGGCTGCCTAATTCACACATAGCTGTACAGCACTCTCAGCTCGTATTATCACAGTAGCTGCTATAAGAGAAAAGAATGTTGTCTTTTCCCGCTAAAAATAACAAATGGAGCTGAAATAACCGGCGTAATCCTGTTTGTATGGTAACTGCATTCCAGCGCAGCAGCATAGGTGGTCACTTTCAATCAGAGTCACGCATAATGGGCAAATGAAAGAAGTAGAGCAAGTGCGAAACTGGTTCTCATGCTGACCCAAATTAAGAGAATACAAATATATCAGTCGTACATGTATTAGTGAAATTTGCGTGGCTCATTATGAAAGAGAAAAAATGGAAAATTAATGAATGGGAGTGGGGATAAGAGAACATTCTTTCAATTACTGAAGCAAAATTCACCCTGAAGTACCTGAATAGTTAACCCTATCTGGTTGAAAGTTGATTTCTCTGACCACACATTACCATTGCGACAGAGGCTGTGAGACTTTCATCAGGTTTAGGTGAGTCTGCCTCCAGCTCATGGTGGTCATACAAGCTCAGCAGCAAAGGCTTTCAGAAAGTGGGATCTATATCTGCTGGAAATCCCTGCAGACAAAACTACTGTGTTCAAGTGCGGCTTTCAGTATTTTGGTGTCACTGCCTGGGATCAGTTCGACTAATCTGCCTGAGAACAAACTAAACTGAAATCTGGACATTAGTGTATGTGATTGAGCAGGCTGTGTTTGCGACTGCTGTTGTGATGTGATTTTATGTTTATCATTTCTTCATAAGCTCTGCAGAGCATTATTGATTCTGAGGATCATCCTGGCGAGATCAAGTAAAGTGACTTGTATTGAAATGGTGTCAGGGCATCATGATGTCCCACTTTGGCGCTCTGCATGACAAATCTTCATCTGAGGGTCAACAAGGCCGTGGCTGTGCAGCAGTGTCAGATTTTCTGGTGATGGTGTGGTCACGGCACCACTTGATTTGGCTGCAGCACTTAGTAACTGTTGTCAGTGTGTGGACACCAAGTCAGCAAGAGACGCATCATGTGCTTCTGGTTTAAGCCCCTGTCTCCCTGCTGCTGCCACTGCTGCTTTTTACTCTACTGCCTAATAATGTATAAATGTCATAAAAATCATCTTTCAGTCCATTAATCTGGATTGTGCATTTACTGGTGTGGCTTACAGTTCTCACAAGTGATTACACGCTGCTCTCCACTGCTGAAATGTCAGCGGCAGCTGCCTGAATGTAACTTCAGTCCAGACACGCCTCAGTTCATCTGGTCATCTGTACATTCAAATGCCACTCCGTATCCTGGCCTTAATTTTTCCTGCATGCTCTGCCCCACGAGGACACTGATGACCTATAATTAGAATAGAGTGACTGTAAATGCACGTTAATGATATGTGGGGAAATCTGAACACGCTCACCCACACACTGGGGTGCAGAGAGCTGTAGGCGTCTTTGAACAGTGGGGAAAAGTCAGTGAGGTGGAGAGAAATGACCTTTGGTTCTTGTTCAATATAATGGCTCAAAAGAAGAATATGAAGAGAAGACCTACTAATCACCTGTATGGATTGATACATAAATGAAACCTCTACAAGCCCACATCAGAGAAGTAGGTGTCATATGTAATGTTTGCATGTGTGTATTTCTACAGCTTGTTGGAAATATTTCAGACTTGTCTCGACTTTCATGTGATGGAGCTGGCACTGGCCTCCCCACACACACACACACACACACACACACACACACACACACACACACACACAGCAGACTCCTTTGTTTGATTCCCACACTTTGGCACTCGCAGCAGTCACGTCCCCACTGCAGCACATCCAGTTTCCTGTCTGTCTGGTAATAAACAGTTTAACTAGATCAGATGATTTTGGTTAATTCTGTTTCTAGTCTAGACCAGTGTAATGTTGCCCTGATAAAGCTTTGGTTGTTGTTTTTTAGTAAATTCACCGTGGGAGGATGCCTGAGATCAGAAGAGTCTGATGATTTGGGTCAGGGTGTCAGGCAGCTTGATTGTTTTTGGTCAGATAAGGTCCTCATATGCAGGGAGCTCAGTCAAGCAGAAGAAAACAAAAAATAGTTCTTACCTTGTTTGACTATGGCCTTGGTGGAGGTCTGTGCTGTTTGAATGCCATTCTAGTTTTACAATGTAATGAAAAAAACATTTTTTCTGTTTGTACAAAACACTAACATGTAAAATGATTACTCATCATTTATTATTGATGAGAAAATACTTTTATACAAAAGTTATACTAAAAGTCAAACAGAGAATGTATTTTTGTCACAACAAACTTCGTTGCGTGACAAACCGCTCACGACTGTATGGAGCAATGAATAGTCCCAGTTCCTTTAGAAGCAAACATCAAATCTGTGTCCAGATTTGCTACTGTTTTTTTTTTTTTTAATCTGTTTCAGGTCACACAAGCTGACTTGTAAAATGTGTCATCAGTTACTTTGTCTTCGCCATGTGTCAGGTTGATGTTTTCGTCAAACGTTTGTATTCCTTCAGGAATTTTCCACCACTGTGAGCTTACAAAGGGATGATTGTATAGAGGCATTGTTCACATCTTTAGAGATGACTATTGACCAAGCCATTGATTCTTTTTGTACCTGAGGTGTCCTCGCCGCATACCAGCATCACACAGGATGTGTTGAAATTTGTATGCTACCCATTGTTTCTTTTGTGTGTTTTGTCTGCGTGATGGGATTCCTGGAAACACAAGCTGGTAACTCTGAAACTTAGTCAGAGTGTAAAAATGTTATTTATCATCCTACAGGTGACGGAGTAGAGGTGACTTCAGCCATAACAGGGTCTCTATTCTCAGGTTCAAAGCTTCTGGTGAATTCCTGACTGTCACCACAACATGTTATTTATAACATCTCCTCTGTGTATGTGTATGTACATGCCGATATGTTTTACCGCCTGGTAACCAGTCGGAGATTAGGTTACACTTGTAAAGGCTGGGGGAGACTTTAAATTCACTTGTTTACATGTATGAATTTCACATAGACTTTGTTTGACCCTTAAACCTGCTGAACCGATTCCTCAGCCTCTCGGAGGCAGCGGGAATAAAGTATAAGCACAACACTGATGCACTATTATGTTTTAGGTTGATTTAGCTTACATGTTAGCAAACAGTTGCTCTTAATCGCATCTGTCTTATACGGAGCAACATAAGCTTTCATTTGAAGTTGTATTCCTGGCTGACTGATGAATGAAAGTTCAATCTACGCTCTCCTTTTAGCTTCTGGTATTAACTGTGTGGACCAGATATTTGCTACTTGTCTGTTCTTTGCTGCAAAGTGAGAAGTTTTATCAGTGAAAACAGATGCCTGCTGCAGCTAAAAACGGTGAGAGCAGTGAAAGTGAACCAAAACAGGAAAGTTGCAGTGAACTTGAGAGAGGTTCAAGCGCCATGTGGAGCTGAGAGGGACTGCAGAGTCAGGTGGTTATTCTCTGTGGGTTCATCACTACAAGTGACACCTTTCATAAACATGCAGTCATTTGATATACTGTGAATATGTAAATATGATTATAGCAGCTTTAATTGTTTCCTCCACCTCACATAATGTTCGTGTCATAGTGTTTGTCTTTGTGTTTTAAGTAACTCTTCATTTCTCCAAACCTATCTCCAGGTTTGTCAGTCAGCAGTGAAAATTGAACTATTCTTATTGTTAAAGGTGTTTCATCACCACATGCTCACCGATGATATTAACATTTTTCTGTTGTGCACTGTCATCCTAGAACAGTTTCCTCCCTGTCTTTTTAGCGCTTTTGAGAAGCCTCTTAGTGAAGATGAATAACTCCTTCCCCAGGAGGAACTTGCACTTTTCCTCTGCACTGAGGATAATGAGGCTCTCTGTTCCTGAAGTCGTTTTGCCTTGTTAAAGTATAAATGTCCACATCCTGAATTCAGTTAAGAAGCAATGTCATAATCTCTCTGCTGTATACTACTGTAGATTCACACATGCATGTACGCTGCTCCGGCGTCACCTCTCATAAACATGACTGTGCGTGTGATTACGCTCCTCCTTGTCGGTGTCACATAATTCATCTGCATTTGGATTAGAAACATGTTTTTTTCCAAAATGGTGAACAGGTTAATGGGATGTGATGAGAACGGGATTAAAACACGCTGCCTTTCATCTCAACACGAATCTCATGCATGCGTGGAATTACGTTGAAAGTTCAGGATGTCTTACTGTGAGTCTTAAATCTTCACTTGTTCATTCTGAGGGAATATTTGAGGGAACTTTTCATTCGCATGCAGCCACTTTGTAGTGCAACATGAGCGTGCCTAATAGCCCGTAGTTTCTTTTTGACTGTGGTTGAGACACTTAAGAGATTGATGCTTAAGTAACAAAGCCAGGCAGTGTCAGGTGTCTCACCTTCTCGTTTTCAGTTTCAAACGGGAGTATACAGGAAAGAAAAAGACAGAAGAATGTTGTATGTTTTGGCTGAGGGATGGCAGCCAGTTTTAGCCCAGTTTGGAGCTCTACCAGCAGTTGTCCTCATCATTGAACCAGTTCACGCAAGCATGGGCACAAGAGTGTGTAGCACTAAGGATAACTGATCAGCTTTCAGGCACGCGCTTGCAACCTGCAGGGTGTGTTGGAACGTGTTAGTCTATTTCCAGTCAAATGTAGCAGTACATGATCACTTTGATCTCTAGGATTTGTTCTGTTTCAACAGAACCCTGCTTGTTTGTGTCTTGCATTTTTTCACACTCTCGCTCTTGCATTTCTCCTTTGCAAAGAAGCTCTCATCATCTGCGGCCCGCTTTATTCTATAATTTGTTCCTATTTTTATCTGCACTTCCTGTCGTAAAAACAAATAGATGAAAATAGAAAGATTAAGGACGCTTGTGAATAAGTTGTGGACACATTTTGCATCTGCAAAAGATCTGAATATAGCTTCTTTTTTTTTTCCAAAAGAAGGATTGGTGCTTTAAAAGTCTCAGCCCTGTAACACGAGGGCGTGTGTCCTACTTCTTGGCAGTTGGCTCATAACCGTTGTTTTACGTAAGACACTTACTTGTCTGCTGTTGCCATGGTGAGGCTAATTTATACAGGCATCAAGAATTAGGCTCCTGTTGTTAACATGCACTGTGGGCTAACGCTGGGTTTTTCACATAAATACGCACTAGGAAAGAAACACACACACTCAGAGGATTATTCATGAGTAAAGAGTGTGTGTGTGTGTGTGTGTGTGTGTGTGTGTGTGTGTGTGGTGAGACTCCTGTATAAAAGAGGAGAGTGAAGTGGGCACAATGAGAAAAGTGTCAGTGTGTGTTTGTTGCAGAAGCACTCAGCAGCAGACAAGAAGCTCAGAATGACTGATGTGATCATCAGTGAGAAGAACCCAGAGATGCTGCAGTGCAAGTTTGCAAACTACAAACTTAGTAAAGAAAATCCAAAAGAGCTAATGGCTTTAACACGGATTTACCTCATCGGTGTCCTGCAAGGGAAAAAAAGTGCCTCTCACATGTTTTATAATAAATATACAATTGTATGAAAAAATGATGAGAAAGTAAGGATGAGAGTGAGAAGTAGAGCGAGTGTGGTGAACAGACCAAACAACATTAGGAAAAGAATAAGAAGGCGCCTCACACTGTCGCTGAAGAGAAGAAATGTTTGGAGAATTCAATTCACACACGAGTCACATGGATATAGACCCTGAAATATAAATGGATGACTCACCTCTTGTGTCAGTCTTTGGGAGATGTGCGAATCTGTGTCTGCAGAGGAAAGAGAGGGTAAAGCTGCATGATGGTGATGTGTGTCCAGTCAGTGTCTTTCAGGGAGACTCCACATGCACCGTTACAAGCTGCAAATCAAGGGTTATGTGAGGATGGAGACAGGTAAAGCTGTCAGGAGGTTCATTTTTGATAGCTTCTCTGCTTGTACTGTTGTAGAAACTAAACCATGGAGAAGAGCTGAACACAACCGTCCTTGGGCCTTCTGCAAAGCAAAGTGAAAAACTGAGTAAAGCTTGTTTTTCAAACCCCCACGTTTCTTTATCCTTCACTTCTGTTGTTAGTTTTGTCAAGTTCTGATTTCATCATTGCAACAATTTTTAAGTATAAAAATGGTGATTACAACTAAAGCCTTATAGTGGGGCAGCTTCCCTCCACAATATCCATTATGAACATTCATGCAAACATAACTTAAAGCTTTCAATGTCTCCATTTTTAAATAAATTCCTCCTGAAATGTGTAATTTTTTTTTTTTTCTCAAACTAAATTTCATGAAGCATTGTCACATCCACAGCTTATATAGCCAATAGAGGTGGTGACACAGGTTTTCAGGGGTGGGACTAAATCATTAATGCGCATGGACCTCGGAGCAGTTGTGGTAAAGTGATATTACATGAGTTGTTCTGCTCTCTCAGGCCAGTCCCCCTTCACTAAGTTGTGTTCGTTGTTGGTGGCACGAAGTAGTGCAGAGTTGTTTTATGATTCAGTGGTTGCTCTCAGCTCTTTGTGAGTGTGTGTGTTGTGTGTGTGTGTGTGTGTGTGTGTGTGTGTGTGTGTGGTGGAGGGCATTGATTTAAATGCGAAGTTTGTTTTGAAGGGGCTTGCTGAGGCTGGGAAAGGTTTTGGGGAACAAACAGAAGTTTGGGTGTGAGTGTGAACATTTAGCATGCTACTCATGCTAAAGTGTCTACTGCAAGAACACAAAGAGAGTAAAAACAGGATGTATTTTCTTTCACTTTAAGGAAATGGCAAATATTTTTCTCTTAAAACACTATAAGAGAAGAAAATAAGAATAAACTAACATGTATTTTCATTATTAGTTTATCTGTAGATTATTCAAGACAAAAACTGCCCATGTTTATTTAATCTGTTTGTGGCAGCTTGATAAGCTTCCACAACTTGGATACAGATGCTGCAGATGTTTTGCTCATGAAGCCATGTTGTGTTGGAGAAAATAGACAAGATGGTTATGTTTTTATTAAATGCCATATTTATCCAGCAGTGGGTGAGTGAAGTCCAGTGGGTCTTTGAAAATGAATGTAGGACAAACACTGAATGAATTTCATTCACCACTTTACACTCAGTGTTAGATTTCAGTGAGCACACTGTGTAACTGAGGTAAATATGAAGCTATTTTCTGCATGTACTCTCATGACAGTACTCAGTGTTATTCCCTCGAGTCCTCATCATGGGCAGAACTCACTGCTTGTACCATTTGGGAACATCAAGGCATTGAAGAGACGAGAAGCTGAAAAGCTTATACCATCTGGTATCATTGTGTACAGTTTTTAGTTCTCAAGTGTCCGCATCTTCTTGTTCTTTATCATTTAGCCTTGTCTGAATCTTCAGGAAATGGTGGGGAAGTGTGAGGAACAGTGCCGCTGCTCTGTGATTACCCAGGCAACATTAGGTAACAAAATGTACCATCATTTGCCTCCCACTGCTCTTCTTTTAGGAGAGTGAGTCAGAAAGTCAGAGAGACAAACAAGGAGAGGCAGAAAACTGTGCTGTTGCACATCCAGAGAACAGAATGGACTAAAATGCTTCACTGCATTAGAACAAATCGCTTCTCTCCTGCAGGGTATTTTGCCTGTCAGTCATGATGAGGGCAAGGCGATAAGGCAATATTAGTAATTACTGTCTTTCGGCAGAATGATATCATAGTGATATGACCACAAATTTCTGCTGTCTGTAGATTAATATTTCAGAGCAAGTTGCAGCTAAAAAACCAACAATTACTCAGGTTTTTGTTAAGTTTCAGTCCTTTACAGTGCAACACTTAAAGCCTCTGATGGAAATCATAGATCAGATATGTGCTCTGTTGTACTCCGTTGAGTACAACTCTACAAGGTGAGACGTTAAAACACTTAAGTCAGTAAAAACAAATTTCAGCTCATCTTTAGTTTCCATGTAAACCTGCATGCACGGGTTTTTAGATATTTGGGTAAAGCACAGCAAGCTTTAAACGCAACATTTGACATTTTTTCACATCATAAAGTTGATAGGGCAAGTGTGTAAACAGTAACAGTCGCTTATTTACACATGTAGGAGGCACAGAGCAACATTAATATTCATTTGGAGTCATGCATCTGGCCATTTGACAAAAGTTACATACAACGCGCAATATTAACTTTTGTTTTAGCTCTGTTGTTGTCTCTAAAATCTCCTGAGGGACGTATCTTGCAATTGAGGTGCTGAATGCTCCACCATGTTCATGTCCGCTTTTCACTGCTGGGCAAGAAGTATACAGTCAGTTTATCTGAGCATTTTTTGCTGAAAACAGCTGTGTGTTTAAGCTTAAAACACAGTTGAGGAAAGCAGAGTTTGCGGGCCCCAAGAACCAAAACAATGAGCTAAAAGAGGCTTGTCAGTTTGTCGCTACCAGCAACAGGTTTCATATTACACATAGGAATCCATTGTTAAAATAAAAATAATTGATTTGTGCTGCTTTAATATTATTGGGACACTGATTTAACTTTTGGTAGCCTAAAATTGTAATGTTCTTATATATTGTCTTGTATATAAAACACCTGTCTGAACCAAACAAGATGTATGTTTGTCTATCTCTGAGTCACAGCTATCAGGGTCCTTGGTGTTGAAGTGAGCTAGCTGCTATTAATAGCCTGAACGGTATCAGTCTCACCAGTCTATTGTCCCCCCACTGCAAAACACGGATCTAGTCTTTCCTCGAGCCCCGTGTCCAGTCTTTGTGTTGCTCTCGGTCTGTCACAGACATCAAAGGGAGAGGATATCAGGTTGCTGGTTCAGTCGCTTGTACTACTGCAGTGTCTTTGGAGGGAAGTTGTGTGTGTGTGTGTGTGTGTGTGTGTGTGTGTGTGTGTGTGTGTGTGTGTGTGTGTTTGTGTGTGTTTGTGCATGCTTGCATTTGTATGACGACATGAGCCCAATCCAGGCCCCCCACACACACACACAGACATGGGGAAAAACAGGGCACGTGCAAACATAGGGCCCCACAAACAGAGTGACGCACACAAACAGACAAAAAAAAAAAGCAATGTTTTGCTTGTCACTCAGTTTGGCAAAGTTGTTCAACTGGTAGCGCTGCGGGATGTTTTCACTAGTTTGTGCGAGGAAGAGAAGCAGACACAGAGAAGAGCTGAATGCGGAGGCTTCACAGGCTGATTCCTCTGCTTGTTAGCAAAGTTTAATTTGATTTGACAAATCAGTTCCTCTCTGTCTCTCCTCCAGGCATTTCTGTGTTACCATACTTTTCCTTGAGCTTAGTTGCGATACAGATTAACAAGGCAGAAATGACATTTCTCTGGCTCGCTGCTGCTTTTACAGTCATCACACTGTCAACATCGAGGTCAGCATGTTGGTCAGTTGAGCCAATGCTTATCTCTGTATTTGCCTATTTGCTTATAAAGCTTATCTCTAAAGTCAGTTCCTGAGTGATAGTCCCATTGCCAAAAAGTCCTCCCTCCAGGGCAGTACTTTCTGATGGCCCTGGAACTATCAGGGCAGTTTCCCATGGGGAAAACTGCAATCGAGAGAGCAAGTGAGTGAACAAGCTGATTGTTTCATCAAGGTTAGATATTGAATTAGAAATAAAACAACCACGAAATACATCTTTTCAACCAAAAGGGTGCAGGAACTATGGAACCAGAGAAACTAACTACTATAGGAACTAAAAGTCCACACTTGCTGAGGGTTGTTAGCAAAATGAGAATCTCATCTTATGGGTAAATAAAACTTGCCATTTATTCTTTATTTATTTATTATTTATTAATTGCTATAATTTAGTCCTACTTTTTGGTTAAAAGTCAGTGGAATGAGAGAAACAAGTAAAATGTTTTAGCGTACTTTGTCTCATGGATGTAATAATCAGAATCTGAAGTATCTGCCAGTACGTTTGCTGACCCAATACCAGTGCTTTCTTTTTCCCAAATGAAAAATTAGTGTATCTCACTGCATGGAAACCATTGGGATGCCTTTTATTTAAGGTAACACAAGGCCTGAGATTGCTGTGGCACTAATGATACACTTGTGCCATGATCTGGACTAAATCTCATCATGCTGGTTGAGACTGTGATTGAGTTATCTCAGTGGATTCTTCTCTCTGGGCACCTGATCTCTGTTAAGTCATTATCTGACAGCTATAGATGGTGATTTCTGTGTCTATTTTCAGCCTGTTCCCCAAGTGCCCATCGTGAGTCATGTTGCATCTCTAGGTTTAAAAAAGGTTGAAATCTGACAGGCTGCTGCAGCTAAATATAGACACAGTGATAAAAGATGTCTTAACCGCAGGAGAGGCTGATTGGATAACTCAGCCATAGGACGGTGTGGATTGGCCTTCCTAAAAATTTATAACATGTAGAATTAGATTTCCAAATGGCAAAAATGGCCTTGTATGAAGTAACCTCTGCTTGTGACATATCTTTAGCTTTCAAGCAGCTGTCAGTCTGATGAAGTGCATTTTTAAAGGAGTCTAAATCTTAGCTCAGGTAGAAAATGTGCACAAAGAAATTGGAAGGAGTCCTGTGTTGTGACCCTTGTCTGAGATGGGGAAACATGAAACAGTCACACTAGAGGTATGTTTGCAGCTGAGTGGTGACAGGCAGGCAGGAGGAGTCATGTTAGCACAGGCTCTGAATGCCGCTTGTCCACATCGCACATGGCAAGCATCACCAACAGTGCCTACTTTGTGCTACACTGCACAATGCTCACTGTACTCCAGTTAACCTCTGTGTTGACATGGTCTTGGTGTTAATTCAGTTCACAAGGTCATGACCCTGATCCTTCACTTGTTGTCCAGGTATTGTCAGTAGATTTGTATGTAACTTTGTGTCTTTCTTTTTTTTTTTCCCCTCTAGGAGTGTCGTCCCACATCCCAGAGATCATGGCGGCTGGGACCCACTCCCCCGGAGGGCCCAATGGCATAATCCGGAGTCAGTCCTTTGCTGGCTTCAGCACGCTACAAGAACGGCGCTCACGGTAAGCAGAAATCTTCAAAGCAGTTAATTTGTAGTTAACTGATGTTACTCATTTCTGAAATAACAATTTAGGCCAATGGGTGATTGAGGGACCTTGTTCAAAAACACTGCAGCATGCACTGCATTTTCCACAAACAAGTACAAGGTATCATATACACTCAGGTACAGTACTGATTTGGAGTTGAAGCTCTTTAGAAATGAAGTTAATGATCACTAACATTAAATGAAATGAAATGTCATCAAATGAGTAGTTAACAGCAGATCAGGCATTAGAGAGTTGTTGTATCATTGGCATTATTAAAGGGCTATTCCACTGATTTAGTGCAGTACTCCTATAAAGTTAGGAGATGCGAGAAGCAGATTAAAAGAAAAAAAAAAAAAGGATTGAAATCAAAACAGCATATCCTGACTTTTAGTTCCCAGTATGGGTCCAGTTTCAAAAACACTGGATCCTACAAATCCCATCATTCAACTCGATAGTCTTTAATTAGACCATTCCTGCCTGATAAATGCACATCTTTCAAACTCCGCAACTCATTTCATGTCTCTGAATGAAACACTCAAAAATTGTGATGTCTCAAGTCCAATCTGAAATAACCCTGGTGACATCATTCATTATTTTCTCCTCTATAGCCACAGAAAATATAATTAAACTGTTTCCCGCATGAACAACCTTCATGATGTTCAGCAAGCCACAGCAAGTCTTAAGATCCTGTAAAGGAACTGAATTCTTAAGGGGTGATCATCACTCTATTGCATAACCACACAGCTAACTCAGTTTCCTGATAGTTGTTTTCATTCACGGCCACAAGTTGCTGGTGAGAAGTTGGAGATCGATAAAGTTCGTATGAGATAAGAATTTTATCTGTGTCCCCTCCCTCTTTGACTTCCTGTGTGACAACTCACACTGTCAGACAAAGCCCTCTCACATTCACATCCTGGAAATATCTCTTAGGATCTCAGACTTTCAGCTGTCTGCGCCTGGTCCTCCTCAGCAGCTCTGGTCCTGCTGTGAGACCCTATTTGAAGACACTGCTACCCTCTTTCCAGACACTGAACGGTGTAATTGGTTGGAATGACTCAGGGTGTGGGGGCGACTGACAGCGACTGTGAAGTTACTATGCTGATAATGAGCGAGGTTTAACGCTGCAGAGATGCAGCCTCTGAGGCCACTTGAGTGTGTCAGTGTATGTGTGTGTTACGAGCAACGACCTTCCATGTGTGTATCCATGTGCATGTTTCATATGCATTTACGCATGCATGCATACTGCAGACTTTGCAGTCTGTGTGCAAGGCTGCAAATCCCACAATTATAAGTCAGTTTGGGATTGTGTTAGTGTATATGCATATGTGTGTTTCTGTGTGTGTCCCTGCCAAGAGACACTACCGCACCACAGCTTGCGTGACCCCAAGGCTACGCAGCGCTCTCATTCAGTGTTGGCCTACATTTGTGGCAGCTTAGCTTAACTTGTGCTGCGTTTCCTGGCGTGCAGCAAGCCGTGGCACGTTCCAACTTGTCGAGCGCTGGAATTGGTTGTCACCATAACCCTGAGATGACTCTGGGATCGTTTCACTAAGTCTGGAGAAAATGTCATTTGTCAGCTGAATCTGTAATGGTTTTAAGAGCTGAAATGTGCATGAGCGGGTAAGATGATTGTGACCTAAAATGGAAATGATGGGAAGAGAAAAAGCCGTGTGAGGTGACTGTACTCTACAGAAACAGAAAAAGTAAGCCTTAGACAGCTTTGAAACCATTAATGGAGTTCTCAGTCAACAATATTGATCATGTTTGGCATTTTTTCTTAATGAATCACTAAAAATGATTTAAACACTTGCTGATTTTTGCACTGTTTGTCAGTCAAAACATGCTATTTAAAGATTTCACCTTGTGTGCTCTGGGAAACGGCAGTGGGCACTGTGCACTGTTTGCTATTGTTCACTATGAGCAGTATTTCACCATTCGGCCCAAACATCAGGACATTGATAAATGATCATTGGGTACATCAGGTTTGCACATTTGTAGAGCTGCCGCAAATAGCTGGATAATCACTTAGTTCAACAGAAAATGAATCTTAAAATAAATAATTTTGATAACAGATTAATGGTTAAAATCCTTTTTCCAATCAAAAATACCATTTGATGACACCTTGGTGTTTTCTGATGTTTTACAATTTATAAAGGTTAATTGATTAAAAAATAATCAGAAGATTAATTGATAATGAAAATCATTATTAGTTGCGGTCCTACACTTTTGTACGTGAACGTTGCCTCTTATTTACATATGTCAACTAATGATCTCTATTTAACCCACATTTGTTGGCCTTCCCCCTGTTGGTCAACTGCTGAAGGACTGGAGAACACTTGAATGTCATTAATTGCTGAGAGTGATCGCCTCAGTGTGTGTGTGTTTGCGAGTTCACTCCAGCAGAAGATGAATGGCAGTGTCACACAGGTCAAACACAGAAAGTGGGGGGTTGGGGGAGGCACATGTTTGCATGCGGTTGCATATATTTGTGCATGCTTGTGATTTAGCACAGCCCTGTGACTGATGAAGAGGTTCACCGCTGAGATTATGCTGGGAGTTAGTGTAACTGCATAAAACAAAGGCTGAAAGTGTCAGTCCTGTATGACTGAGTTATCTTGGTGTGAACAGACCCAATGAGCCCTCTCCATCTGTCAAATGAGATAAATTCATGCTGCGACTGGCCCAAGGGCATGTTCAGGATATTGTAAAATAATACATCTAACGCTGTATTTATTATAGGCAGCCTGCAGGCCTGGTTACATGAAATACATTGGAAATACTGTGGTAAATATTTAATGGGAGATGTGATGTTGCCTGAGTCAGTAGCTGTGTGCGCCTTTTAGTCCAAAGTAGATGTTTGGGCCAAGATGGTCCTCCTTTCTTCTGCTTGTGCTATGAGATTATTGAAAATGTCTTGAAGCACATTGTTTAAAGTCATCGCACAGCAGGCAGCAAATTATCTTGCTCGCTGAAAAAAAAAACAAAAAAACAAACAAGCCCTTTATAGACCCTCCATTGGACTTATTATTGTGTGTGTGTGTGTGTGTGTGTGTGTGTGTGTGTGTTTGTTTGTGTTTGTGCAGGTGTAACTCTTTCATGGGGAACTCAGCGGTGCAGAAGAAGCCTCAGTCCAAGCCCAAGAAGCCTCACCTGTCAGGACACAAGGGAGGCAGCAGCTCCAGAGAGCCGCAGCCCAAAAGACTGGAGGAGGTTTACACCGCGCTCAAACAAGGCCTGGAGTGAGTAACTTACACTGTGTGCACACGCTCTCCAATTCATAAACTCATCAAATGTTGTAGAGCAATTATTTCCTTTTAAAGCCAGCAAGAGGATCTGTGAGTAAACAGTTTCAATCTGTATATGTTAATAATTTGTTACTGTAATGGGAACATTTACAGACGGTTGACATTTTCTGCTCCATATATTTACACAACTGCACAAATGTTTAGATACAAATGTATTTATATTGCTGTCATTATATACCGGTTATTTTCATTATCTTCCAGTGCACTTGCTTTGCTGAATTCTATTACTTTAAGAGCTGAAACATCAGAAAATTAATTGGCTATTATTTTAATGATTGATTGATTGTTTCAGTGTTTTTCCCCAAAAAAGATGCTAAAAGTTTGCTGGTTCCATTTTCTTAAATGTGAGGATTTCATGTGTTTCTTCAACTTATATGGCTGTTCTGGCTGTTAGTTGAATATACTTCAGTATGTTGAGCAGGACTAAGTTATTTTAGGCATTTTTCATTATATTCTGACATGCTATTTACCAAATAAATAATTGATTAATCAAGAAAGATTAATCAATTAGAAATGAGGACCCTAAGTGTTTTCTTTTTTCTGCCCTGTAGTGAGTATCTGGAAGTTCATCAAACAGAGCTGGACAAACTCATGTCTCTGATGAAGGACATGAAGAGGAACTCTCGCCTGGTGAGAAACTACAGCACATTCATTTACATCTACTGTGCATTTACATTTACGTCATCTGTTTGAGGCTTTCAGGCATTTCTGTATTCTTCTAATAGGATATATTGGAAGTGTCAGAAAAATCCTAGTTTCTCAGTTATAATTACTACTGTTGACTTGAACAGTTAGAAACTTGTAATTATGGCCCGATATGATAAGTTCTACCTTGTTCTCCTCTCAAGGACAAGGACTCCTACAGTCATCATGCAATTGTCCCAACTCAAGGAGAAAAGTTACACATGCAAGCGATTAATAACTGCTACAGGAATATTAAAATCAGTGTTCGATCCATCGTGTATATCCACCGTATTTCTCATGAGTGTCTGTGTTTGAAATTATGCTATGTTTCAAATGATAATACAGCACATGCAGTCATAGTACATCAAGGTCAGTGTCATTAATTCACACATGGCAAACACATTTTAATTTGCTACAATGCACGCGCGCGTACACATCATTTATTATTGCACAATTTAAAATTCACAGAAAATGACAACGAAAACAAATAGCATACAGCGCAGGGAGAGGCCAAAAAGCCAAAAAGGCCAAAAAATGGGCTTATTCAAAGCCTCCGCCTAAGTAAAGCTGAAATATCTCAAAATTATAAAAATATGAACATACAAGAAAATAATATGACTACATAAGAATGATGTGCAATTAATGAATTCAAAATATACAATAAAACATTTCTTAATGCCAGCAGCCTGCTTTGCACTACATAAGCAGCCTGAGCTGTACTGTCCCTCTGTACTAACTGTGTGATTGTGTGTGTTTTTGTGTCTGCGTGTGTGTTTTTTCTCTCCAGGGAGTGCTGTATGATCTTGACAAGGTAAGTTGATGGAGGGGAGGGTCTACTGTAACAACCACTCCAAGTTTGGTGTGTGTTGAGGAATCTTTGATGTAACAAAAAAAAAGAGTTGAAAGGAGGGATAAAAAAAAAAAATTAAAAAAAAGCAGCTGAAGGCAGAATAAAGAAGGGAGGGAGGACAGAGTAGAGAAGTGAAGTGCTGAAGGGATTGAGAAATAATGCAGGAAAAATGGGAGAGTGGGAAATGGTTGATGGGCCAGCAGGAGAGACAGGATTGCGATATTGAGTGTGCCTCAGTATGTCCTGTGGTATGGACATAAAAACCTTTATTTTTACAGCTGTAAACCACATGTAGCCACATCCTGATGAACAGCAGTAAATCTTGCGCTGTCTCTGTCTTTTTGCAGCAAATCAAAACCATCGAGAGGTACATGAGACGTCTGGAGTTTCACATGAGCAAGGTAGGCAGTCATGTGTGATAACTAAATATTTTTAAGGGTTGTTATTATTTTGTCAGTCTCCGTATCAGAGACATTGTCTGAGTTCAGCACTGAGTCCTGAGTCTGATCTATTTCCTGCGTGTCTGTGCAGCACTTTGGAAAGCATAAGTGCTGTTAAGATGTTTCCTCTCAATACCCCCTTTCACAAAGCCTCTCGACATCTCTGGCTTCCTCAGTCAGTCACTCAAGAAGCACAATAGTGATGCGTGTTTCGACCTTTTTTAAAGCAATATCTTCTTTCTCCACTCTCATGCCTAAACAAGAGGCTACAGCCAGCAGCTAGTTAGCTTAGCATAAAGACTGGAGACCAGGGGAAACAGCTAGCCTGACTTTGTCCAAAGTTAATAAAACTATTACTATTTAACCTCTTGTTCTAATAAACTAGGGGTCTTTATTTACCTGCTGTGGTTTTGCTCTCTGCTGGTTTAATGTCTTTGAATAAAGTTGCGCTAAGACGCCTCACATCACTGACTTTTTTTTTTTACGTTAGCTCCGGGTAGGTTTTTTGCTGCCCGGTCAGGACGGCGTTCCTGCCCCTTTCAGGTTCATATATTCATATATTAGGGAAGTTTCCAGCAGGGTGAGTCAAAAACCTCCCCACCACGGAGACCAGGTAGGGAAACGTTTTCCCTATATCCTCTTTTGTAGTCTCCCCCAGGTTGCCATTAATCCCTTGCAAGGCTGCGAGGCTCTGTGACTTCTCTTCCATGTCCCCTTTTGTGGCTCTGTGACGGCCTTCCTCGCTGTGCGTCAACTCAGACGTGACAGCAGGCAATCAGAACGCACACACACTCCCAAACAGCAGCGCAGCACCAAAGGTAACCATGGTTACCCGAAGACAGAGCCTTTGAACTCCTGAGGAGCTCAGAGAAACCATCTATTGGGTGGTGTTAACCCTTTATGGTCACATACATCCCGACAGACAATAAAAACTCACCTTGAACTGTCCAAAGCCAAACACGTGTACACAACAATATGACAAACGACAAAGACACAGTCCTTGGACACATTCGTGGCTCACAAGTGTTTCAGGAGGGTTGGAGGAAATGGTGAATCTAGGTCAGGGCAGTTAGTAGGCTACAGCGATTAACAGGTTCCATAAAGGCGAAAAGACGAGAGGAGGAGAAAGAGGGAACATAGAAAAAAAAGGTCTGAGTCATTTTAAAATCGGTAGGGTTGTCTTAGGCAATGATTCTGCAAGCGTGCACCATTTTGAAATAAATAACAAGGAAAAAACACAGGCAGATTCAACACTTGGGCTGTTTTGTGAGGTTGTCACAAGCTGCAGACAAAAGGAACACACACACACTCAGATCCTTTCTCTTTAACATCGGCATTATTCTGAAGCTCTTCTGTTCTTTGCAGCTCTGTACAAAAATAGATTTGAATGCACTTGTAAATATTTGAAATAGTGAAGGAGACTGATTTATCTTGCCAGACAGGCAAAAGGCCTCAAAAGTCAAAGCACAACTAAAGAGTGAGTTAAATCTAGCATTCGCTGTGTTCTTTCATTCTAAATATACACCAGCGTTCCTTTGCTAAACCCTTGTCTTTTCTGACTTTTTGCAAGGTAATGACTGGGGATAAAATAGTTTTAAAACTTCTCTAATCTTTGGAGAAGTGACTTCACAAATTCTATGGATCTGTCGGTTGTAGTTTTACTCCTTTCTGTGCACAAAAGGTTATTGTTTGACTATTAAGAAGTGCTCCTGTACTGTAGCACATGTCCTGACTTTTTACAACAAAAGTATGATGGTCTGAATGTTTTTGATGCATGTATTAGATTTTGTGGAAACAGAAAAATGATTTAATAACAACTTATTTGTAATTTAAGTATAAAGTTAAAAAGGGCAGAGGAAATGCAGGCTGGACCCAAACTAATACCAAGTCCACTAGTAACCCTCGATGCCTTCTGTCTGCCCCGTAAACTGCAATTGCCTATACACATACACACACACACACACACACACACACACAAAGTGGATACGTCCATTTTCCAAACATCAGCAGATACCTATTGAGTGAGATCAATTGTAGTGTCCAGCTAAGAGAATCGGTCAACCACAAAAGCATTGAGGTCAGGAAAGTAATTCACACACACACACACACACACATACATATATACACCCACACGCCTCACCCTTATATAAAGAGTGGTTGCAGTTGTCCTTGCATAGTTTTCCTGTCTGTCAGTTACTTTGACAGACAAGTGCACTGGCTTCTTGCCTGTGTATTACATCGCTGTATATGTCAGCCAATAAGTATGCATTTGAGGTCATTTAGAAACTGTGTCGCCATTACATAATTTATTCACCAGAGAGCACTGACAAGTTGGTTTTTCAGCTGTGAATTGTCCCGCTCAGCTTGTATTTGGTCTCATTTAGAATAAAAACAAATCTAAGGGATCATGTCAAGATTATTATTAGTAAATATCAATATCAGTATCAGCCTTATAATGTTAGCCTTATAAGGCCTTTCATTGCACTAGTGCCGGCCTAGACCTGTCTGCGAGATGCAGGACAAAGTGAAAAAAGGAGGTACATTTTTGTGTGCTGATCAGCCTTTGTAGAGGGGAAGAAGGAGCCATCATCACCTTTATATTTTTGCAGCCAGAGTGATAAGCACTACAGAGATAAAAAAAAAAAAAAAAACGCTGCCTCAGTAGAGTGATATACAGGAAATGGGCAACAATGAACTCCTGTGTGCAGGACACCTAGAATACCTGATATGAGAATGAACGTGTGTAAATGAACGTTAGATGTCATAAGTTTATTTTATTGTGTTACACATATGTACGTCATTAATTTGGTGTAGAGGCAGCACATGCACTTCACCTCATCAGTGAAAACAAATCCTCACAGTCAGTCAATCAGCAGCTGTGAAAAGATGATCAGTGTTTCCGCAGCTGTGAGTTACAGTAAGTCCGTACGTGTTTGTCAGTGTTTGTGCTCAGGCTCAGGCGTGTCTCTTTGTGCTGGACAGCTGCCGTGAGGGATGACTTAACAATCATCCATCAGCAAGTTGTTAGTGGGTGTGGGTGTGTGTGTGTGTGTGTGTGTGTGTGTGTGTGTGTGTGTGTGTGTGTGTGTGTGTGTGTTTGGGACTCACATCAGCCCTCTCTTTTGTTCCTATTCGTGCTGCTGGCTGCCTGCAGATGTCCGAGCCATAATTGGCACACATGGAGGAAGCAGGTGGCACAATATAACCCCTGTGATGTCCTGCATGGGATAGGGTCTGTGTGTGTGTGTGTGTGTGTGTGTGTTTGTGTGTGCTAGCAGTATCAGCAAGGGCATCATTAAAGAGATGAGTGACAAAGAGAGAAATCATGTGTGTGTGTGTGTGTGTTAACCATGTGCCAAATTCAATCCAAAAATGAGTGTGAATACTTTGCATGTGATTATTTTTATTACAGGGTTTTTTTGCTCCCCTTGAATACTAATCTTGCCACCAACACACACACATGCCCACAGATCCCCAGAGAGGGGCTTGTGTGTTTGATGCTGTTTGATGTGGCCCGCCTGTTTTAATCTGCTTATAATCACTCACCCCCTGGCAGAAAGTGTGTGTGTGTGTGTGTGTGTGTGTGTGTGTGTGTGTGTGTGTGTGTGTGTGTGTGAGTGTGTGTGTGAGTGTGTGAGTGTGTGAGTGTGTGCGCACGCATGCACCATTATCCTGCGATTCAGGATAATGGCCATATCTTAAGAGGATTCATGCCATATCCTAAAGATTCACTGCTCATATTCAAAATCCCACATTTTAAATCCAGATATACAGTAGATACAGACATAATCCTTTAAAACTGCCAGTCATGCTTAATAAAAAAAACTTCCACCTTGACCTCTGGCCACACAGTCAAACCACCAAACAAACATTATTAGTTAGTATTTTTACAAGGCTTATCTTAAGAGACACTTAAAAAATAGAAAATAAACGGAGCTAAAATATAGACTTCATCCTTAATAAATGTGAACACTGTATTATCCTCACCCTCGGCATAATTGATTCCCCAATAAAGATTCAGCCATAATCCCTCACTGGGTCTCTGAGCCTCACAGGTTTTGTCATCCCACTGAGCAGTGATTAATACAGGGACTCCGAGTCCAAAAGAGGACTTAATTCAGAATAAATTTGCATTTAATATTTGTTAACATCTGGTAAAAGTTAATTAAGGAGGTTTTTCAGGGGATGCATTTCCAACCAGGTTTGAGTTTGTTTTGAAATAGCCCTTTAAATGAGCTCATCGGTCACCCAAAACAATCTGCTATGTTGAGAAGGTTTTGGAAGTTATACATAGACTCGTGCTTTGTCTGAATGATGGAATTTGGGGTTTTTTGGGTTTGTTTTTTTTTTTTTCCTTGGTAGTACTGCAAGTAACTATTAGTTTCATTACTAATTAATCTGCTGATTAGTTCCTTGATTAATGATTTGAAGAGCACAAGGTGACATCTTCAAAGTCCAAACCCAAAAATATTCAGTTTATTGTCATTGACGACTATGAGAACCGGGAAATAATTTATATAATAATAAATAATAATTTTCGTAATTAATCTAAGACTAATCATTTCACCCTGTATTTTTTGTGTGTCAATATTATTAATACATTAATCTGAACAGGTTTGTCCCAAAGTCAAAAACGTAAGAAGACAAGACAAAGAATTAAATGCACTGTGTGTGTGTGTGTGTGTGTGTGTGTGTATCCAGAGCAGTGTATTAGCAGCACCATAAGCTCTTAAAATGCATTGCTTCTTCTTTCTTTTGCCTAGCTCTCCTCTGCTCTAAAGGTGTGTGTAATTTTTTGCACACTTCATCCATGTCTGTGTTCAGGTTTCTGTCTTTTCTTTTTCTTTGTGTTTTGCCTCTAATGTTCCCCCTGTTTCTGGGGTGAAATGTGCCCGAGGCGCAGCAATATGCTGATGGCTGTCCTCTGGAGTGGAGCTAGGCTGACCTTCAAAAGGACATTTCCTTGAAGGCAGCAAGAGGCGATTGTAATTGGGGACAAAAATTAGCCTAATTGGCTGATAATGATATGATTACTGATTGCCTGGGAAGAATGATGGCCATTCATCAGCCCCGGTTTGTGAAATTTTGTTACCAAGGTGCACAGTTTTCTCCAATGGAAACTCATTGTAGGCGTCTGTTTCTTTGTTACATCATATTTCTCAACTTAATCAATGCAAAAGTTCACTCAGATGGATGTGTGTGTTTTTTGAATCTATCCCAGCTTCATCACCAAACCACCAATGCTCATGTTTTCCCTTGTTTAGTTGTAAACAAACGTGTTTTAAAGCCGTCAAGTGTGAGAGTGTCAGAACCAGCTCCATACCAAGCAGAGAGCTGAGAATAACAGTTGTGGTTGGAGAGTGTTATATAGCTGGCTCAGCTCAGCTGCTGCAGCCCCGCCACATACACCACATACCACAGACAGGGCAGGGTCCCATTCGGGGTAGAGGGTGCTGGTTGGTTTTAGGGGGAGGGGGAGTTGGTGGGATGAGATTGGGTGTCTTTTTTGTATGTAGGTGTAACAAGATAAGCTACATTACACATCCTCCTGAACAAAAACATGCCACTGCAAACAACACTTTTTACCATAAACCCTCACGTGCCCACCCACCACAGTAAAAACATGCTTTGCATACACATGTAAACATGTCGGCATACACAGACTTAGTCTCTTCTTTTCAGACACGCGCACACACACGCTGGCGGTGCTCGTTTCAGACACAAAGATGCACAAACAAACACTCAGAGAAGCTGTTAGGACGACAGGAGCCAGAATGGCCCATTTTCTCCCGCTTCTCCCTAATGAGTGCCATAAAGAGCGCGAGGCATCAATATTTCAGGGCTCTCGTCAGGCAGGCTGCAATGTTTCCCTTTGATGAGGCTCACCAGAGGTGTTTTGTTTTGCCCGGCTGCCACTCCGATCATATGTGAATTCAGGAAGCCATAAAAGCAGACAGAAAGGACGCTGACAATGTTGACTGCTGATAGATTCTAGTTTCTGGAGTGACACAACAATATATAAACCAATCGATCCTCAAGCCTCTTCTTGTGTCTGTCTGTTAAGAAGAGTTGAGGGATCCCTACTTTCATTTGGGAGATTGGAAGTTTTGTTTCATAATGAATTCAGACAATTTTGGGCCTCTTTTATATTGATTTTGACACGTAGTGTACAGAAGTACACAAAAAGTAACAAAAGAGCCTTTTAAAACAGAGTTACAGTGTGTTTTATCAGGTGAAAAGACATAATAAATAAAAGTAAAGACATCCACAAATGGAAGTGTCAGATATTAATACCTTAAAACTTTGATGTTCTTTAATTAGATCATTTGATGCCATAGAGTTAAAATAATAACTTGATTTACATATAGTGCTTTTATGTTTAGTGCTTTTACTGTACAATAACAGAGTGAAACAATTAAATATGCTGACATAATGAGATGATAATACAAAACATAAGAGAAGAATAGAATAAAATATTTTAAAAAACAGAGTAGAGATCACACAACCTCTACCATCTTTGGCTTTTCTTGCCAACGGGCTCAACAGAACTATTACTGCTGTGGTTACAACATCATCCTATCTTAATGATTTCACTCCAGCTGAAACTCCAACGTCTCAGCCCACACTGAGAAAGCAGGATGTCGGATGGAGTCGTTGCCTCTCCCTGTGGGTTTGGGTTAGATCAGACTGGTGCTGAAAACTCAAGTCAGGCCGACGTCTCTAAATGAGCTCTAAACGCCGTCTGTTGTTGTTCCCCCAGCACTGGGAGTGTCCCACTGTGGGGTCTGTCCCAGACTGGGACAGCACAGGCGTCTGCCACTGGAGGCTACAGTTCCACTGATATATACCAGCTGTATCTGCTCACTGTCAGTTCAGTTCAGGACTCCTTTCTATCTAGTTTATCAGGTTATCTGTTTGCCTTCCTAATGACTGTCTTTCTCTTTTGACCTGCCATTTTTTTGCTCCGTTACTTTCTATAATTTCTCTTTCACCTATTTCATTGTTTCTTCATTTGCCGTCTTTCTTTTTTTTTCTTCTTTCTTCAATCTGAACATTGTGAAAGTTTCTTCTCAGTCACACTGGAGCCTGTTTTTGCAGAGCATCTTGTCATACAATTCATCAGTTTCTATTTTTGCTCTTGTCGAGGACCCGTTGATAAAAGTCACATCAGCGCTGAGATACTCAATACTACACAGGCCTGAAGCTGTGCTGGGCATCCTTGAATGAATCCCAGTGAGATGTGAACACATCCAGAATAATTTAGATAGCAGTTGGAAGTTTTTAGGGAGTGTGCCTCCTGCCCAGGGATGTTTTGATGTGATGTATGGAGGGTTTCAAACTTCAAAGACTTCATTAGTGCAGAGGTTCTTCTCTCTCTCTTTTTCCCTCTCTCTCTCTCTCTCTCTCTCTCTCTCTCTCTCTCTCTCTCTCTCTCTCTCTCTCTCTCTCTCTCTCTCTCTCTCTCTCTCTCTCTCTCTCTCTCTCTCTCTCTCTCTCTCTCTCTACTAATGAACGAGAAAGATTGCACTTGAACGCATGCTTGTCCTTGTGGCACGTTTATTAAAGGTGGAGGGACTCTGTGTTTGTGTGTGTGTGTGCTCATTCAGGTGGATGAGCTGTACGAGGCGTTCTGCATCCAGAGCCGTCTGAGGGAAGGTGCCAGCCGGATGAAGCAGGCCTTCTCCTCCTCTCCCTCCACTAAAGGCACCAAGGAGAGCATCGCAGAGGTCAACCGCCGGTACAAGGAATACACTGAGGTACTAACATACAGTGTGTTGGGTATACTGATGAGGATCTGCATATATTTTTCTGGCATTAAAATTATGTTTCACCTTATCAGAGTCATGTAATAATAGCTAGTTTACTTATAGGGCCTCTTATTAATGGTCTAATAAAGACATCGGCCCTAGTTAGAAAGGAAATATTATTCTGAAAACATGGAGCGACTGATATATAATTGGAATAAATCAGCTACGATGCCACATTTACATGATTTTATGATTTTTACATCTGAACAGATTCATTAAGTATAATGCACGGAAATATAACAGTGTGCTGACAAAACCCACAGTATACTTAAATATATGATACAGAATGCTGCTTACACTGATTTGTAAACACTAATATGTAAAGTCGCATACTTGCAGAATGACCTTTAAGTCTAAATTACACACACACACCTGTCATCACCTGCCCTGAGGGCTTAGACCAGCCGCCTGCCTCCTCTGCAGTTTAACATTGACGGGCTTTGTCAGAGTCTCTTGAGATAACTTGATTACTGTTGTTGTTCTTGTCTTGCGAGACAAACAGCTGTTTGTGGGATCAGTCTCATCTTTCTCTCTCTGCTCCAGAACATGAGCACGTTTGAGAGCGAACTGGAGAACCTGCTCGGGGAGTTTCACATCAAAATGAAAGGTGAGATAAGAATTCTTCAAAACTGACAAGTTCACATGCTGGTATTCATTTCTGTAATAGGAAGCACAAGAATGTTTTGGAGATGAGCTTCACTATCTATGGAACATGTCAGTCTGTTATTGAACATGTCAATGATCAAGTGGGAAAAGCCTTATCCTGTATTAAAATTCATGAAAATCCATTAATTAAAAAATCCTTTGAAAGCCATGTGTACTGTAGTGGGACACTGAACCCGCATATGGTCACTTACTGTAAACCACCAGCTAAATACTAAAGTCACCTAAAAACAAAAGAGGTTGCTTGGCTCAGAATGACCCACATCAGATTTTTCCCCCATCATGTCCAAATGTTTTTTTTAAAAATCTGTTTCCTCTCTCCGACAGGATTAGCAGGCTTTGCAAGACTCTGTCCTGGAGACCAGTATGAGGCAAGTTGTTTGTTTTAAACTTGTAACACAGGGATTTAAAAAACAACTTTACGTTCATGTCGAAATCCATGTGTTTGTAAAACCATTTAGGCAAGAATTGGGACAGAGAGATGATTTATACTTTTAGTTCAAGTTAAGAAATCTAGTAGTTGGTTTCCAGCAGAATTAAACAGTAGCTAAAGATGTATCCAACTTGTCCTCCAGTATGGAACAATGCTGCTATAGCGGCTGTCAAAGTTTTGCCCTTCCTCTGACTTCAGACTTACTTTTTGTATTTTCCCCACTGCCGTCTCTTTCCTTCCTCTAGATCTTTATGCGGTACGGTCGTCAGAGGTGGAAGCTGAAGGGGAAGATCGAGGTGAACTCCAGACAGAGTTGGGATGGAGATGAGATGGTTTTCATGCCTCTCATCACTGACCTCATCAACATCAAGGTACTGAGGAAAACCAGATAACCGAACTTTGAGCCTAAAATACTGAGCTTCAGTAAATGAACACAATAAATGAATATTTTTGACAGATTAACATTTTTTATTTTTTGGACATTTTGCATACGAAACGAAATTCCTCCTTGTTGTATCATTCAGACAATTGGCCCTTGATAGTTCCAAGAGGTACATCACAGATTTGTACTTGATTTCACTGCAAACCCCATCACAGGTCCAACCTTATTTGCTGTAGACACATCTCTCTCTGTCTGATTTCTTATCTGCAGTCAGGGATGATAGCACAGGGTATACAATCAGCTGACTTGTGCCAGTGCCTTCTGTGTCAGGAGAACTTGAATAGATTTTGGTTTTGGTCTCATCAGGTGACGGAGCTGAAGGGCCTGGCCACTCACATGCTGGTGGGCAGTGTGATCTGCGAGACCAAGGAGCTGTTTACTGCCATGCCTCAGGTGGTGGCTGTGGATGTCAACGACCTGGGGACCATTAAACTCAACCTGGAGGTCACGTGGTAGTAAGTAGACTCTTATACACACAACAAGCAACTGTTTCTCTACTGTAGATTGTTGGTTATTTTTAATGCCTCCTCGCTCGTGAACATGATCTCTCCGAAACGCCTTGAGGGAATTTCTTCAGATTTGTGCACAAACATTCCTGTGGACTCAAGGATGAACTGATCATATTTTATTGGTCAAAGCTCAAAAGTCAAGGTCACTGTGACCTCACAAAACATGTTTTTAGCCGACTCACAAATTCATACCCTTATGGCTTAGTTTAACTCAGATAAAGTGATGACATTTTATATCCAAATGGTCAACGGTCAATTTCACAGTGACATCATTTCTTCTGCAAAAACACTTCTGTCTGTTATTCAGTGTTGCAAGTCGTAAAGGGGAGATTGTGATCATTACTTCCTCCAACTATGCTGGTTGGCGGAGTCATACAGCTGACAGGCAGTAATTCTAGTCAATTCGTAAAGGGAAACCATCTTCAGCAGAATAGTATCACATATCGTATAAAAAAAGCAGAACAAAAAGATACAGTTTTGTGATTTTAAATATTTTCTGGCTTTTTGCTTTTATTTGACAGTCGGAGTAAACTTGGAGATGTAACATGCAACAAAGGTTCCCCTGGTCAGAGGTTCATTAAGTATAATCAGAAATAATTTAAAAGCAGTTTCCTCACTGCATACTGTTGTCGGTCTTGTGAATTATTTTTTGAGTTTATGTACCTGAGTTGGCAGAGTAGCAAAGCACAGCTGTAAAACGCCTCCCTGCCTTTGCCACATTCAATAACCAGAGCTTTGCCAAATGCATTTGTTGATGTACACATTAATTCACAGTATCAAGTCTGTACTAAAGTGAAATGGATGTACCACTGGGGCACTGAGTTTTAATATACAGTGGGGATTCATTTATTTTTGTTTCATTGTCACTCCACCAAAGTGTCAGTGGGTTGAACATATTTAATTTCCTGGTCAGGAAGGGGATAAATGTTGGATTTACACTGTTAATATAAAATATATTTAAAAAGCCTTTGAACACTCCTGATGTTTAGCTGCTGAAGAAATACCTACAGTCACTGTTATTTGTGGCGTAGCTGTAAATTCAGTGTCGACATGACTTGTAGTTTCCTGCCATCTGGTGGACAGACATGTTATAGTAGCTACAGTAACTAGGAAAATAAATCCTGCTCTGTGACACCACCAAATGAATGACATCACTTATACAGTGGGTACGCATAGGTAAATCACATAAAGCAATCACATTAAGTGCCTTGTTTCATTCCCTCCATCCAGCCCCTTCGACGTCGAGGACCTGACTCTGTCGTCCGGCAACGTGAGCAAAGCCACAGCTCTCCAGAGACGGGTGTCAGTCTACAGCCAGGGAACGCCAGAGACCCCCACCTTCCAGGACACCTCCTTCTTTGTGAGACACACACACACACACACACACACACACACACACACACACACACACATCTCCTTTAGCCTCATTGTTGTGGTGAGAGACAGATCTTTTTGTGGGTACTTGTAGTCGTAACACATTTTGCGATCCTTACACACACAAACCTGCGTAATGTCTGCTCTGCACTACCAGGAAATTTTGATCATAGCTCACAATTTTTCTGTTGATGCATCATTTTTATGTAAGCAGTGCTACCCCTACCCCCTAACTAACCCTCACCAATTTCCCTGCTATCCCCCTCCACTTTGCATTTCCACATCAAAACCCTTTACCCACACTCTGTCCCACTTTACATGTTTATCCATCCCTCCTGTTTCCCACTCACCTGCCCTCACTCAAATACCCAACACCTTGTCCTATTTGCCTGCGTGCATTGTGTAAAGAAGTGGCGGCCATATCCCGTGGAGCGCCAGCGCCTCTCCTTCCTGCACATGCTCCGAGACACCCTGCTAGAGAAGCTAAGGCGCAGTCGCTCGTTTGGTGACCTGGCCTCACTGCGGCCAAGGCCCAAATCCAGTCTGGAGGTCTATGTGAGTGTGCTGTGGCCCCTTGACCCTCCTAACCTGACTCATGTGTGCCCCCTGCCTCACCAACACGATGGGGATGTACTTCTCTGCTGGTGTGGACGTACTTGGGCTTGTCCAGTCCTTTTCTGTGGGCTGCTGAATGCAATGCGCGCCTGTTTGCATGTTTATTTGCATGACATGCTTTAAGATGTCTTGTGTTCTGTGATGTTTTTCTGCTAAGATTTTCCTCACTGTGATTCTGTCTTGGTTGAACGGGTCAGATCATAAGAATCTAGAGAGAAACAGCAGAGTATGCTGAATCTTTTTCTACTGGAGAGTGTGTTCGCCACATGTACTGATTTCAAGCTATATCTCAGTCTTTATCTTCCACATATTTACTTTCCTGTCCCTTCTTTCAGTCCACTTTGCCAGATGATGTCTTTGAAAACGGTGGCTGTGGCGTGGCTGAATGCAAGCGTCTCTCCTTCACCTTCTCCGACACCTCGGGTTCCACGCCCAGCCCCAGCCCCGCCCCGAGCTCTCACTCCCCCGGCCAGTCCAACCCAGAGATCACCGTCACTCCTCCAGAAATGGACCCATCATCTACACAAATCCTCCCAACAAGGGAGGACTCCATCGCAGAGGAGCATTTAGTGGAGGAAGAGGAGGAGGAGTACGAAGAGGATGGGGAGACGGGTAGTAGAGGAAGTAGGGGCACCAGCGCCAGCCTCGCCAGTGATGAAGCTGAGGTGGCAGAGGACTCAGAGTGGGAGCGCACAGAGTCCCAGCGGAATTCTGGCTCCAACAGTGGTTCAGCTGCCCCGTCCTTGTGCTCTGACAGCCACCTGTCTACGGTGGCTCCAGAGGATGTTTTCCTGGATCACGCTGATGAACTGAAACCTGTGGAACTTGACACAGAGGAGGCCGGCAGCCTCACCAGGCAGCTTGTGAAGAGGCTGACCTCTTCTGAAATTGTGCCTCCCAGTGGGAGCTCTACTGAGGGTGGAGGAAGCCTGAGCTGGGCAGGAGAGGGAAGCAGGGCTTTCTTGGAGAGCAGCCTGGAGGAGGCCATCCACAGCCTGCTGATGAGGCTAGAGTCACTGACTCATCGCTGCCGAGAGCTGCAGGACCTGGAGCAGGAAGTGATGCGCCTGGAGGATTTACTCAAGGTGATTGAACACTTAATATGTCTCTTTTTACATTTACACATATTAAAGATGTCACATCTATTTAAAGTTTTGACTCTGAATGAGCAAAGAAACATTTCAAGTAATGTCAGAAAAAAGAAACTAGATTTTTTTTCTTGGCCCAACATGGTGATTAGATATTATATGCTTCTTAAATCCTTTTTGTCACATACAGCTGCCCTAGAGTACTCTCAAATAACCCATCAACAACATAGAGAAATGCTAAAATAGAGTATCAAATATCATGTTTAATCATTTCCAAATTTAGATGCATATTTTTAGAAAAATTTAACATCTTGTAATATCAACAGACCTTCCACAAGGGGATTTTATTTTGAAGAAGTGTTTCTCTGTGATGTGTCTGATGTACTGTCAAATCTTATAATATACTGTGTAATGATGAAATGTGCACTATCTAAGGAAGAAAATTAAATGAACAAATATGCAAGCTTAAAACTGCAAATAACTGATTACACACATTGGAAAAAGTAGTGAGTTAATTCACTAATTATCATGGACCTGAGGTGGAGTCTGACTACAGTACCTATCCTGAACAACCCCATCTCAGCCTACCCTCGCCAAATCTCTGGGTGCCATTTTTTTCTAGGATGAACACTAGGACTCCTCTTATGAAATACTCCATATACTGAAAGACCGTCTAAGTTTAGCTCAGATTCAAATGTCACAAAAATCCAGCTATAGCACCAAAAATGTACGAGTTATTAACCCAGTTTCTCCTCCCCACCTACCACCCTTCCCTCTACAGTGTCGTCTCCCAGGCCACAGAAGCAGATCATCCAGCCTCAGTCTGACGGTGGAGAGCGCCCTGGAGAGCTTCGACTTCCTCAACACCTCTGACTTCGATGACGAGGATACTGGAGATGATAACGCTGTCCTCAGCCTTCCCCCACAGAGGTCTCCGCTTTTTGATGCAGACGGAGAGAGGATCGGGTGAGTGGGAGACATAGTGAGACACTTATGTGATACTTTATGTTAGCTGTCATTGATAGTAAGTGCATTTTGTAATTGCATATTATTATTAATATTATATTGTACAATAAAGCAAAGTCACATACCAAAAATCATTCGACAAGTACGACACCTACAGTACTTCTGTGTGATGCTGCTGCCACCCAGTGGTGACTCTTGGTATCCACCTCTCAGGGGCCAGCATCCAGAAGCCAGAGGACACCTGAGCGAAGCCCTGACAGAAGACACCGGTGTAGGCAACAGCGTGGCTGGAAGCCCCCTACCCCTTACAACTGGAAACGAGAACCTGGACGTGGCCATCGTCATCCACCTGCAGTACTGTAATCACCTCATACAGGTAGAGCTCCTTCTGACACAAATGTGTTATTTCGGCAACATCAAACAGTACAATCCCTGAAACCACAAAACTGGTCTAACGTGGCTTTGATTCTTCATGTATCGGCAGTCGTTGATGAGTGGGGTGAGTGTGTGGCAGCGTCGCAGTCTGCTCCTCAAACTGTCTGGACAAACTCAGCTGTTGGAAGAATTAGCAGAGATCAGTGTGGACAGACTGGGAGCTATCACATCTGCTGCAGATGGTAGGTATTGGTATATTCCATGTCCTATCAAGTGAGAGTATCTCTATCTTGAACTTTAGAGCAGTCTATATGCATAATAAAATGATTACCATATATAAAAGGTTTGAGGGTTTGTAGCGTCTGACCTCCTGTTCTCTCTCAGTTCTCCCGGGCCTCGCAGAGCGCCCAGAGCTGATGGCACTGTGGTCAGAGTGCAGTGGGTCTGCGGGACTTTTCCACACCACATTGGACAGAGTGTTCAAACACATGAACCAGTGCTACACAACGGTGCTGCAGGAGAGACACCCACACAGCGCTGACACAGGTTGGCTCATCCCTATTTTCTCTCTTACAAACAGACCAGAGGTTATACATCAAATTTCATCTTGTTGAGTCACTTATTTGGTTTGTAAATCAGTAACTGTTTTAAATATGTTCCTCGGGGGAAAATTAGATCACTGTAGTTGCTAAGGATGTATTGGGTTTGATAACAGATTAAAACACAGTGTAGTTGCAGTTAGCCAGACTCTCTAAATATTTGCTGGTTTTCTTTTCTCCTCCTCTCCAGTGGTCGGTGTTGTAGTGGGTGAGATGGTTGACAGGAGCGACCTGGTGACGTCACACGATCCTCCTGCCTCTGCTCTGTGCCAGGATGTCCTGACTGTGTTTCAGTTCCACAGCTACATCCTACAACATGAGGTTCAGGACATGGAGACACACCTGCTGCACCTGGCCAGAGAGGGTGAGCTAAAGCTGTCATGCTCACTTCTGTTTCACGTTGGCTTTGTCCTCTTATAACTACGACAGTGGTTTTACCCTTGATAACCAAATGAGGATATATTTTATCCTGCGCAACATAGATCTTTGCCTGCATACTATTCACCTGAGTAAAAAAAAGACATGAAATAATAGGCAAAACTAACAAACATCTTGATGCTGTCTTGATATAGCATGTGAGTAACAGTGTTGCTTTTTGTAGCATTACAATATTTAATATAGAATAAGATAAATTGTGAATGAATGAATCAAGTTATACAATATAGATCAAGCACCTCATCTTTGGTTTTTACTGAAAATCTTTTTTAAAAGAAGCACATTAAAGAGATTTTCACCAAAATGTTATATCCAAATGTAAATGAGCTGCTGATAATAATAACCATTTAAGTTTAAAAAAAAATCTTTATTAAAATCAAATTAAAATCAAAACTAATAAATTTCCTACATATTTTTAAATTAAGACATAAGATAATAGAGATCAGAAACCAGCTCCAGGAGCACAGAAGCCTCTGCTTGTTGCTCTACAATCCATGGTTTGATCTTTAACGTGTCTGCGTTTGTTTCTGATACTCAGAGGTGTTTGCAGTGGCTCTGTGCAGTGGGGATTATTCTCAGTGTCTAGCAGAGATGGATGTGGTGCCTGTGTCATCCCTGTGGCCTAAAAACAGCACCCTGAGGGCCCTGGCCTCCCTGCTCACTGCAGACGACCCTCAGGTCAGCAAGGCAGCAGCCGACTACCTCTCTTCTGGAGCATCACGCGGCCACTTCAGGAACAGGGTGAGTAGTGCTGAAGAGAGCGCACAAGTGTATTTTCTACTATTTCAGTTCGTCTTGACAGATGCTGCATGTCATGTTTGAATGTTGGTGTGTTTACAGGCTGTGGAGTGCTACACCCAGGCTCTGGCGGAGGCTGGAGTTCAGAGCCAGAGGGCGGCTTGTTCAGCACTCAGCTGTCTGCAGGTCAGAGGCCTCTTACATTATCTATAGTTGTGACACTGGTTTAGGTCTCGGTTTGTGTTCTTTAACAAATTTACTACGAGTCAACATCAAAAAGTACTGAGAAGGTTGTGGCTGCTGCGTGAAGAGTTTTATGAAGTCAGCTAAACTGTGTTTGACATGGCTCTAAGAACTACTAATTCAGCATGCATTCCTGTGAGGGTTGAAGAACTTGTTAGGCATGATGTATTTTTATGATCAGATTGGTTCACCATGTAGTTGCTGCAATATAAAAGGAGCTGTCGTGCTACAGCACTATTACATACATATAATCTTCCTGTTCTCCCTGTCTGTCTGCAGGCTGTAGAAAGCATCAGGGCGGTGGTAGCGCTGTGTGATTCAGCCGATGAGGAGCTTCGTCATGTCGCCATAGAAACCCTGCTCACATTTGGTGAGTAACGAAATTTATGGAAGGCAAATATTGCTAAGCTTGGTCATCTCGCTATGCTTCTACAAATCACTGTTCAGAATTTACATTGTGTACACATATGCCACAATCTAACATAAAGTACAAAAATATGAAAAAAGATGTATATAAATGTAGCTTATACAATATAATTCTAAGACAAACTGCACTTTTGCTTTGTTTTTTCTTGAGATTCAAATAGTAAAAGATGATTTTTCGCCTTTTGTGGTGACCTAAAGCGGAAATATTTTGTCCTAATTAAACAGCACAGGAATGTCATTACAATCCAAGATGCAGTGAGTTATTTTCCATTACTCAAAGCTGCCTGCAGGAACACTGCTCATAGATAACACTTGCGTTTGTCACAGGTGAGGAGGGGCGGCTGGCGTACGAGCAGCTGGACACAGTGCCGGGGGAAATGATCCGTCTGGGCACACGGCGTGGAAACGCCGTCACCACAGCCTTCTGAGCCACCGTGCCACTGAGAAGATCACAGATTACACCCCAGCTGAGGAAAACACTGCCCCCTCAGCTTGACACCACTCTGCACTGTTAATGACTGATCAGTTTACTGATCCGCTTATTGGAGCAGACTTAAAGATCTCCACACCGCCACATTAGATCACTGTTCTTACTGATACTGCCTCCTAAAAGGAACTAACACCAAACAAGCTGTCTTAACCACAAAGACACACAACCTATATCCCTCCTGCACACACACACACACACACACACACACACACACACACTTAAAACTCCTTGTTCCACTATCACCTCCAATTTCGCACAGCCCCACACGCCTACCGACCCCTCCTCCCACTGCTTTCTGAGCCAGGCAGACTGGTCATGTTGAGTTTTAACTTGAGAGCACGATTTTGACTGGACACTGAAGCCGCTGAAAGTCGCTCCAAAGACTGTGGAAACTGGAAATTGAGCAATGCATCTTCACCCCTCACAAAACCTCTGTCAACGAGCTATCCACCACTGCACACAACACTTGTATCACTTATTCACTGATTAACCATCATCTTGGTCGTCACAGAGTCAGTTGTGTCACGCAATATACTAACTATGATCTTTGTATAATCACTGTTTATCACATGTTTAAGTTTGTGGTTTCGCATTAGAGATGTTTTTTTTTTTTGTTTGTTTTATTTTTTTTTGGTGCTTTCAGAAGATTTGCACTGTTGTAAAGCATGTAAATATGGCATATTTTACACGGCCGGTGTAATATATGTGGTTGTATTCAAAATGTATTTTTAAGTTGTGTTTTCTAGTACGTTCCATTTTGAGTTTCAGGGATTCTTGTATGGTCGAAAGTGTGTGTTTTGTGGCAGGGAGGACCATTAACAAGTTGAGAATGGCTTCTTAGACAAAGTGAGGTAAAGTGGTTAAAGAGCAGTTTACAGTCCTGAACAGATTTAGACCTCAGTTCAGACCCCAGTGGAGTAAAAGGAGAGGAAAAACTTAGTGCCCAAGGTTCACTCTCTCAGCAGTTTATGTATGTATGAGTTTCTTCATACTCGCAGTTGATCAAGTGCAATTTTTCTGTACATAGCTGACACGAGAAGACATTTGATAAAGTCAGCCTCGACCATTTGAGCCTTGATGTGGTCGAGCGGGAAGGGTTCCACAAATACTTTCTTTTGTAGATGTATTTTTCCTACCAGGTGTGGAGCTAGTCGAGGGCAATAAATTCAGTTTAGGAGTGTAAGAATGCACTTTCTCAGTGACTGTACAGAGAGGAGGAGGAACTTTGGGCAGAGTATAGGTGTAGCCTCAGTTTTGGCTAACTGCACATTCATACAGTATGTGAGCTAATAGCACGTTTAGAAATTAAGCTTTTATTATGATAAACTGCAGAATGAAGTGTTCTGTTTGGTACGTCTTGGGTCTGTAATGTGGGAACACTGACCTGAGGTAAGCATATAATTCCAACTCTTCTCATTTTAATTGTACTACTGAGTCTAGTGAGATGATAAAACTCACATTTGTTCTCACATCTTATTTATTATTTACTCCTTGTAATTCTAATATTCTTTGGAGTTATACTGTAATAGTACAGATGACATTGTTATGTAAATGAATTGTATATTTATGTTCTATTTTGGATCAGGTCCAGGATTTGAAATATAGTTTATTGTTTAAGAAGGCCTCCATGTAATTGCCATGATCTCATGCTTAACTTTAATTGGAGTTTATTTTGAAAGAATTATACTAGATTGATTATTATTTTGGAGAAGATAAAGATTTGCTAATAGTCTATAGTGTTATAGATTTCTTTTCCCTAAAAGATCCCCAAAATAAAGGGATGTCATATATTAGAAATGTTACTTTATTACTTAGAATTACTGTAACCAAAGGAAGAATTAATTTTAAAATTGTCTTTTAATAAAAACCCATAATTCATCGGAGAATGTATTTTCGATACAACATTTGCATTTTGGCCAGAATACTCAGACTTATCTTTAGAAGCACAACTTAAAAACAAGACAAACCCGTAATATATGAATCTAGCTACATTTGGTTCTAACTGCACAGTCCAAAAGCCATAATGATTAAAAACAAGTAATATTTTTATGAAATGTATTTTTTCTTTTGTATTATAATCTGTAAATGTGTGAAGTTGTTACTAAAAGCTGAAGATGGTGTTAATTTTTTTTTTTCTATACAACCTTTTGCAAAACATGGTCCATATTTAAGTACAGTTACAGGTCTGGCCTGATATCTAATTCACCCACCTTTTTTTTCTTTCCACAAACTTGCAGTTGACCAGTGTTATAAGTTTTGTTGACTGTTCAATTCCTGATCACCAGAGTCCAAGTTGGCAAAATGTGCACATTTCAGAGACTGGTTTTAAGAATAACTTGGTACACTTTTGCTAAAATTAAACTATCCATCTCTGTAGTCAATAGCTTCAGTGCTCATCTATTTAGTTGCATACTACTCTTCTCCATTGTGGTTAGCAGTGTCTCCTCTGCTCATCAAAAGTTGCAATAAATTTTATTTTTGCATAATTAAAATAACAGATTTGTGGATTTCTTAAGTCTCAAATGCCTCTCAAGACCAATGTTTTGTCATTTGTCAGCACTGTCTTTGATTAGATTTCATAGTCTTATTTTCATTTTATGCTTTAGTGATTCAGACAAATATCGTCACACTTGTGGCATACATGGACAGTAAAAGCCATGGTGTTAAGTAAAGCAAAACAAAGCTGTGCAGTTAATATGCAAGCTTTTAAACCAACTAAAAGCTATAAAGCTAGAGTTGCTGGTTACACAAGCCCTTTTACAGCAGCGTATCCAGCTTCCGCCCTCTGAACTTCTACCTGAGTCACTTCACCAAGATTCATATGCCTAAAAGCTATAAAACTTAAGTCACAAGATAATTTGGGTTTTTTTTTTTTTTTTTAAAAAAGGTTTATTTTACAGAGGCTTTATATACATACACAGCTGTACTATAACATTGTACAATTTTTACAGTAAACCAAAAAAAAAAAAAAAAAAAAAAAAAAAAACTCTTGAAGGCCATGTTTTAAGTAGGCTACATCTAACAGTGATCAGAGTACAATTGCCTCAATAGGTCTTTCCCTTTTGACCTTCAGAGTAAGAAAAGCAAAGGCAATAATGTCACATTGTCATTTTGCCATCAATTGGTTGCTGACCTTCAAGACTGCAAACCTTATCTAATGAGGTTGTTGAACAGATGCCAGGGGGATGAAGGAAACTGATGTCAGATAAGTTATGTTGCAGAATTGCAACCAACTCCTTCATCTTTATGTTGACAACTGAGGTCACTCATACATTTCACTTGTGCTTTCACTACCAACATGTCAAAAGCTCGGAAGGAATATACTGGCTTAGTTTAACATCTCTTGACCAAGAATTGATAAGTTTCGCAAAAACTGAAACATTAAGGGAAGGGAAAAAAAAAAAAAAAGTTTGTATTTTTAAGGCTTAAAATGTAACGCATTTCAAGAATGCAGTCTAAACATGAAATAACTTTGAAAAGCCAATTTCCTCAAATAGATGGTCACTTGTTGCTGCCGAAGTACATTTCAGCTAAAATCTGCAGACAACCAAAAGTCCCATGATGTGCAAGAGTTGTCAGTTAATCCTGCCCTCCTGAGGCTCCTGCTTGTTCATGGTCTGAGATCTCATCTTCCTCTGCATCACTCTGACTGTAATCTGAGTCTTCTGCCTCACTCTGACATGCTACCTCGTCATCTTCATGCTCATCCACATCAAGGGCAATGTCTTTGAGTTCCTCCAGATTGTCTGGGCACTTCCCAGTCAGCCTCTGAAAAACAAACACAATATGATACATAAAGTTCACATTAAGTACCAAGAGAGGTCACTTAGTGTAGTTTCTCAGGTTTACTGATGACCAGAACAAGTGATGGTGTTCAACCCCAGTATATCTGACCATACAAAACTTAATGTCCATTAATGTGCAAATGTATGAAGGGAAAGAACACAAACCACCACCATATTGTGTCACTTCAAAATTCAGTGCCACACACACACACACACACACACACACACACACACACACACACACACACACACACACACACACACACACACACACACACACACACACGTCCTGTAACAATGCCAGTGTGCTTACCTCAATCATATCAGCCATGTATTGTACGTGCTGTGCCAGCTCTTGCAACTCTTCATTCTCACTCTTAAGTTTTGTTATCTGTTCATCTTTAGCCTCGATGTCTTTGTGTAACTGGTTTAAGAAAAAAAAACTCATTAAGCATGATGGACACCAAGCTCAAAAGGGTACATGCATAATGGTCAACCAGAATTTAAACCAATGCAAACTGTTCAATAGAATGCATCTTAAACTACAGCACCATAATTACCAACTAAAGTACTCAGAAAAAGTAAGTTGTTTGAACCAAGTACAAGGCCCTACTTCAAAATAATCCAGGTTTATTTTAGCAGTATTGGCATCTTCAGTACCATTTCTTTTGCCATTAAACTGATTTCAATTTGTGTATTTAGGTGCAGAGTTACTTCAAAATTCAGTGCCAGCTGGACAGAAGCCAACTAAGGTTGACACAGAGGGAGCGTGGGAACAGCTTAACTGACAGCTAAACATTAGCCACCTCTTAGTGATTAACTCACCTTCTCATTCTCCTGTAGAACGTTGTACAAGGCCTTCCGGCGCTCCTCGGCTACCTCTTTCCAGTAGGTGGAAGGAGGCGTTTCTACAACAGCGGAGGTACAAACTCTGAAATTGCTTTTTGGAGTAGATGCCAACATTTTTGTTTACCAATTATGAATCCCACCTACCTTTGACCATAAGTTCATATGCTTCAGTGGACATGCCATCTGTCAAACACTGAGTTTCTTCTGTTTGAGTGGATTTGACTTCTACCTTCACCCTCTTTGGACCTCTAGTTTGTTCTGCGCCCCACTGTTTCCGTTTGGGAATGACCTTCCCTGCCTAAAGAGGGAACAGTTTTTTTATTAATGTTGAGACACACAAGATGGCTATGGCCCACTCTAAAATCAAATGAATGAGTTCCAGTGACAAGTCACTGCGTACCTGAGCTGACCTCCCCAAATCTTTGTTGACAGCTGAAAGTTGGAGGACCTGCAGGGTTTGCCTGGGGGGTCCCATTGCCTTTTGAGATGGTGTGAAAAAGGTCTGGAAGAAATCAAAGACTCAAGTTGGTGTTACCATATATCTGAGTATACCACAAATGATTAAAAAAAAAACAACTACAGTAAAAGACAGAAGGAACATCCCAATCCCTTCCAAAACAAGTCTTTAGAAACTCAAGACTGAGTCACATGGGAAACTACTATGACCTGTGTCCTCATTTTCAAAGCCTCTATTCACCAAGGCTTAGCATCACTTTGCACGCCTTACTTTAGTTACACTGTCACCATGGGAGAGGGCATAAGTGAAGTGGCTTAACAACACTGCTGCCATGTGCAACAGGCTCACAGGTGTGGGAAACAGGAGCAGGTCCCAAAGTTTTTCAACAGTCGTGGGAAAGTTTCTCTTCAAGGCTCATTACAGAGCAGCCAACAGGCACAGTTTGTTAATGTTTGGCTGCAGCAACACAAACACTGCTTGCCATGCCTGTAAAGCGACTCTGTTGGTGGGTTGAAGCAGTGGGGAGACAATGCCTTAAACTACTTAACATAGAGCCATGCAGAGAGAAAAATCAAAATAAAACACTGTCTAAATTTTAGTAGTAGCCAAGTAAGTGGAAAAAAAAAAAAAAAAAAAAGTCACAACAGATCCAACTTTACTCACATTACCAATGCAATACAATACTTAAATATCAGTTCTAAACTCTAAATTTAAAAAGAAATCTCACACCATCAGGTTGGAGTAACATTTCTAACCGAAGAGCAATTAATTACTCACCTTTATGTTCTCATTAGACCTCTGGTGGCTGTGTTTTAGCTTTCCAGTGACACTCATTTTCTTTCAAGACACCTGATGGGGCAATTATTAACATAACGTCAAAACACAATGAAGAAATAATGTTTTGTTGCGATAGACATTTAAAAAAAAAAAAAAAAAAAATGAACTAGTTCAACACGTAGCGGTGCATAGCTTGGTATCGTTGTATTTTAAACGCGACAATGACTAAATAAAAAAATAGTTTAATGTGTATTTCGTTAAATTAAACATCATTAACTGATTAAAAGACAAGTTAAATATGGTGAATGTCGCCACGTCCGTGAGAGAACTGCGGCACAAAAGGCCAGCTGAGCCAGCAACCGTTTTAAAAAAAAAAAAAAAGCAAAACAAGGTAATTTTATTGAAACATAGCTAAAGTAGCACAAAGTCAGCTAACGGTAGTAAAACTCAGCGGGGTAAAGGATGTGTACAGAATTGAATTAAGGCATTAACGAAGCAGATAAACATTAAATAATCTTACCGTGGACGCCGCGCCGCCCGTTAACCGTTACTTCCGGTTCTCTTCTGTGCGGATCTCGCGCCAGCGGCTTAAATACGCCCACCCCGGTCACGTGGCTCAGGCGCCACTCACGAGGACGGTCACATGTCAACCTACGTCACATCTCTGTAGTTGACGGAGCGGCCATTTTGGGAGGGAGGCTGTGGACCGACGAGCTTGTGTGTGCCATTATTAGCTGCCCCGCAAAACACACAAAGAAACCGAACGAAAAACGTTGGACGACACGCCGTTAAATATGGGCCCGCCGGGAGACAGAACACGCCACTTGTCGACTAAAAGAACGGAGGATTTCAGCTGGATTGTCGATTTATCTTGACATGGCATGCAGCAGGGCGAGTCGGAGGTTGTGACGACTGAAGAAAAGAAGAGAAAGAAAACAAGCGCAGCAAACACCTCGAAACTTCAGACGTGGAAAGGGGAGATTTTGTCCAGCTAACGTTTATTTCGCCATTTCAACGTGTGTCGTTGGTTTGGCTACTGATTCTCTGGCAGAGTTTTGTCGATGAAGTTGTTGACGAGACGCGACTGAAGCAAATTGTACCTAGCTAAAATGCTGAGCACGACCACAACCAGTTAGTCAGTCAACCCTGCAGATCTCCTGACTCTCACAGCACTGGCAGTCACATTGAACCAAGCGATAAGATGTAAACGCGTGGAGAGATGACTGTACGCTAGCTAGCCAACCACACATAGGCCTCAATTAAGCCAATCAGTCAGAAGATAAGATGTAGCTATATCGTTGGTTCACTACTAGTTAGTGTCGGAAGTGAATGCCTAGATTAGCTTGCTAGCTCACCTTAGCTAGTGTGCTAAAAATACGCCCACATCATGACTATCAGCAGTGGCAGCACCATAGGCCGTGGGCCAAATGAGTGGCAGTAAAAGTCAAGGAAATGTCAAGTTACTTTCGCAGTAGTCTTCGATGTTACCCGGTGCCAATATCTCCTGGCATCTGTATTTACCTGCCATGTTCGTCTGTATCCCCGATCCTCCTGTAACACTCACATAACGCAGTCTCTACAGAAAAACAAACACAAATCGACAGCTATGGATGAGGGACTTTGAAATGACCCAAACAATAGAATATTTGTCTGCTTGCTAGTCTCCGTAGTCCTTAAATTCACTAGCAAAAATATATCGCCGGTATGGGTTTTTATAGTAGCAGCCGTTTCTATTGATTTCAGTATCATTTTTCAGAATAAAAAGTAGTCACATTTGAGTTGCTGTTTCATTTAAATCTCCGTTGTTATCCCTTGTCGATGGCAGGTTGAAAAAAAAAGCTCATTTGGCTTAAAAGTCATGTCTTAAAATATGGATTTCTGATCAAGTAATAAGGAGATGTAGTCTTAGCTTGTTGATCATTCCCCTCCTCAACACTGCCCTTTTACAAAAAAATTAAAATGACTTAGTATTGTTTCTGATTTGTTGACCTTTTCAGTTGGTAGTTAGTGGGTATTTCACAGATCTAGCCTAGAGTTGTTTGATGGATTGTCTCTGCAAAAGGTAGCTAACTTCATCCTATATCCAACATATAAATACAAAAGTAGAGAGTGTAGCCAAAATATTCTGCACAAGAGTAGAACATTGCCATCAAAATCTAACCATGGGAGACCCAACTTCACGAAGAAATCAAACAAGAAATCGACTTCGAGCTCAACTTCGGAAGAAAAGGGAATCTTTGGCTGACCAGTTTGACTTCAAGATTTATATAGCCTTCGTTTTCAAGGAAAAGGTTAGTCAGCAAAATGGAAGCATACAATTCTTGACATATTTCTAATCCTATACCATATACCTCATATGCTCATGATGTATGTGAATGTTTCTTATCTAACTTGGTCTTTATCATATGATCAAGCCAAACAGTAACTTAAAATATTTCTGTGTGTTTTTTGGCATTACAGAAGAAGAAGTCTGCACTTTTTGAGGTAGCTGAAGTGGTGCCTGTGATGACCAACAACTATGAAGAAAACATCCTACGAGGTGTACGGGATTCCAGCTACTCTCTCGAGAGTTCAATAGAACTCCTGCAAAAAGATGTTGTGCAACTACACGCTCCCCGATACCAGTCAATGCGAAGGGTAAGACGGTGAACCATATGAAGATGGGATACGTTGAAGCAAAAACCTCTTGTCGTGTTAATATATTGTCTTTTATTCTCATGTCCTCATAGGATGTGATAGGCTGCACACAGGAGATGGACTTCATCCTTTGGCCACGCAACGATATTGAGAAGATTGTCTGTCTGCTGTTCTCCAGATGGAAGGGGGCCGATGATGAACCCTTTAGGCCTGTTCAGGTCAGAACATGACACCTTGTCAGATTACTCAGATGTCACAATATGGCCAAAACATAAAATCTTGATTTTTCTTTTTTTTTCCCAAAGCATATGCACACTTCTCAACTTCAGTAGAACACACCATGACTGATAAGACATAAATGAAGACAGTCACATTGCAGAAACTATAAACAATGTGCAAAAACAAAAATTTGATTAATTCAATTAATTGGATACATATATCACTCAGCCCTAGTCAGGATGTTAACACGTCTGTCCTCTGATTTACAGGCCAAGTTTGAATTTCATCATGGAGACTATGAGAAGCAGTGCTTGCATGCTTTGGGTCGTAAAGACAAGGCTGGAATGGTCATGAACAACCCAACTCAGTCTGTATTTCTCTTTATGGATAGACAGCACTTACAGGTGAGTCAGTCCTCTGAAATGATGTTGTAACAGATTCAAAAAACTGAAAACTCAGACAGTTTCAGACAGACATCACCACAAATGTCCTCTGTCCACCTATCTTGCAGACTCCTAAAACCAAGGCCACAGTTTTCAAGTTGTGCAGCCTCTGCCTGTACTTACCCCAGGACCAGCTGACCTGCTGGGGTGTGGGAGACATCGAGGATCACCTCCGCCCGTACATGCCTGATTAAGGCTTCCTGCTCCACCCAGCCACATAGGGAAAAGCCCTTCCCCTCCCTCCTGCCTAAGCCTTCAGAAGCAAATTGATGTGCTCATCTCCACCCGTTTCCTTTTAAAAGATTTGAACTTGTGCTTGGATCTCTCCTTTTTTGTTACCTACTCGTTCTCCCCTCCCTGACCTGAAGCTGATTCAGTTCCCATCCTTGTTTTTTTTTCCTCACGCTTCCAATGTTCCCCCTCTTCTCTCTGCCATTTTTGTTGGTTCCCCCATTTTTTTTCTCCCTGTTCATTCCCTCCTACTCACTCATCCATTTTTGTTTATTTGAACCTGCACGAACATTGATTTTGAGTGGTTGGTTGTTCTCTTGGAGCTGCACTGTCAACAGCACCGGTCATTGAAGGAACTCTTTATGTTGCATCAAAACAGGAACAAACAGTACGCAGGTCTTCACGGTGGTTCTCAGATGGACGTGTTTTATATCCTTGTTGTCATAAGAAAGGATTGTTAAAGCTTGTTTGTAATGTCATTGGGGTTTCTAGAACAACTTTACACAATCTTTTGACCAAGGACAGGTGTGAATAGGTGTTAAAACACCTGTATACGCAAAGATAACAAGATGAACAATATTTGTCAAATCATATGGTGTAGGAATTGCTTCTTATAAACCGCCTTAGTTTTTTTGCTGGACTTTAAAAAGATGTTTTGGTGTCATTTGCTTTCCTCTGAAACATGCTAGGCAGGCCTTTGCTAAAATCTCAAGTTAACTTGAAAGGTATTGTACACAAAGTTGAGACATGTTATTAGATGTTGAAGGTCATTGTCACCGTTCAAGCCGTTCATGCACTATTCATTTAAGCTACTGAAATCTGATGTTCTATGTTTTGTTTTATTTGGGATGTGGGTTGGTGAGAAACTGAAATGTGGTGACAGATTCAATGTTTTAACATACCTAACAAAAGTTGCTAAAAGCTAACTGATTTTGTTTAATTTGACATAGTAAAATTAAGATAATTTCCTGCCATGCTCATCAAATTAAAATTGGGTTTTGCAGGCTTGCTTGTCAAAGAATAAGAAGTACATAGTACGTATAATTTTGCTCATTGTTGATTCAGTGTGTTCAATTGAAAGGTTATAAGGCGTGTAACTTCTGAGTTTTTTCTGTTGATGATTCTCAAATCAATACTGCTGAGCATATCCCAATACAGTGCAAATCCTGAAAGCATAACTCTTTGTCCATTTGTTTTATTGCATGTGCATGAACCATTGATACTGTAACAACACAGGTCAGTAAGTAACCAGCACTGAGTAGTATTGTGGAGTTGTATTCACCACTGTTAACTACATTTTTTTTAAACAATTATTTTTGCAAACTATTTACAGTTGGGTAAGTTTAGATCTTCAGTCAGAGTCTCTTGTTTTGAAAGTACAAGTATATGCTCATGATTTACAAACAGGCACAGACTGGGGACAGTTTAACTGCTGCCAAGGTGTTTAGTGTGTCTTCCTTGTGCAATGAGCTTCCCTGTGGCCTTGTTGGTGAGGTCTACAGTGGCAAACGCCAGTGTCCGTCCTTGCTTCAGAACCTGAGCAGTGATGAGTACGTCCTCTCCCATCTTGGCAGCATTCATATATCTGGAAGACAGTGGCATTTTTTTTCCCCCTCAGTAAGTTGTAGTTCATGAAGTTAATCTTTAACATGATTTGGTTAAGACACTGAAGTCAAGGTGACCACCACCTCTGGCATGGAGGTTAAATTCATCATCATTTTAAGAAAAACTGAGATCACACATTTACAGGGTTACTGGAGCCATGAAAGATAAAAAAAAAACAAAGCTTTTTTTTCCTGAAGTCAAGGCTGTAGGTACAATTGAGACCAGCATGGAGATTATGTGCTTTGTATTTATTCCTGGGTATTTAGGAATTTTAGGAACCTGGGCTGAGTTTTCATTCTACAATTAAAGACCTTCACATGATGGGTATTTTAAACGCAGATATTAATTTTAGACTTGGTATATTAAAACATTTAATTGAAAACCTAAACATAAAAATCCTAATAAAAACATTTTAGAAAACTTTCTTTTAGGTAAACTAAGAACTTCCAAGAACCAATAAATAAAATTTAAGGTGGATATAAATGCAGACATGAATGTGGCTAATCTAGAAAGAGGTTGCTGCAAGACATACATGGGGCGTACTGCACAACCAATAAAGCACAACTATGAACTGTACAACCAATCTACTCTATGGAGATCTCGATGGAGAGTAGAGCCCAAATGTCCACTTATTTGACAAACCGTATCTCAAGGAAATAAATCACGGCTACTACTGAGGTTTACACGTTGGACTCACGTAATGTTCATATCCACACTGACCCCCGGCGCTCCCCTCTCACTGTACATGATGGCCATGGTGGAGATGACATCGACCAGGGTGGCTGTCAGACCGCCGTGCAGCGTCCCTCCCCGGTTGGTGTGCTCCTCTTCGACCCTCATCTCACACACCACCTTACCTGGGCTGGCAGACAAAACGTCCACCTGAGGAAAACACATATGTAGCTATGTGTGACGACGTAAACGGTGCATCAGTAACTAGCCTTTAGAGCTCCTGCTGGCGTGCGCTCACAGACACAAAAAAATAATCTTAAAACGGTCCAGAAATCTCGCAGAATGTTTTTCTTTACCTTGCTCAGCACTCTGTCGAAGCCTGGGTTGTCGACCATAGCTCTCATTATTTGTTTCAACGAATTTATAGACAGAGAAACCATATTCAGCCCTAATAAGCGCTGCCAATGTCAAACTTCTGTTTACTTCACACCGGAAACGGCAGCGTTCGATAAATCGTCCGGGGGAAACTTCTTCTTCTTTGGGTTTTTACCGGGTGGAATTTAAGCTAATCCGCTATTTTAGCTAAGTTACGTTTCGACCAGATTTATAGTTCATAAAATAAAAAGCTCCACAGCACTTTAGTTGGGCATTTTTAACTACTTCTGATGCGGTGGGATTTGTTTTCGTTATCACTAGAGAGTAATTTGCAACTTCACCCGGAAGTCTTTCACTGGTACACCTGAGATAACTTGCTGAGAAAAACAAACATGGACTAATATTTGCGTTTTACTTAGTTTTTATCGTGTAGTTTTATAAGCCAGTCTAGTGGTTAGACAAGATGGCGTCTACATCCGAGTCGGACAAACCATCGGTTTCTAATGTGGAAGAAAACAGAGCTCGTCTCTGCGATGAGTTTGCTGCAATAGCGGGGACTGACAGCGCTGTGGCTCAGTGCTATCTGGCTGAAAATGAATGGGAGATGGAGGTACAGTTGTCAAACGGAGGCCAGCCGAGGCCTCACAAATGTACACAAACGAGCTAACAGTACCTCGTTAGGTTACTGTACTGTTACTGTGACTGAGTTTTTATTTCAATCCAACATTGCTGCAGCTGATTTCACTGAGTAGCTCAGCCTCTAATGCTCAAAGAAAGAGCCAGTAGAAAAAAATGTACTTTGGACGGCATTAAAATCTTCATGCAGTTTATCCGGATTTATTATTAACTAAACCGTATAGTAAAAGATCTTTGCTTTTGTCACTTGTCTTTCAGAGAGCTTTGAATTCATTCTTTGAGGCAGACATGGAGAGAGTATTCGAAGTAGAAGAATTTCCAGAAGGAGACACCAGCCCTAAAACCAAGAGGCAGAAGGCTGATGAAAAACCTGCAGGAGATTGGTAAGTCAGCTGCCTTCCCTTGTGTCACTGTCCTCATTTATATTACAGTATGTCGAGTTTCACCCATGGCTCCTGCCGTTGTCAACCATAATTCTGAATTAAAAGTCTCTGAAAATTTTCCAGCATAGATTTGACTGAAGACAGTCCTGCCTCCACACCCAAACCCTCCGAGGAAGAGGATGATAAACTGTCTATGATCTCCTGGAACGTGGACGGACTTGATACAGACAACCTTGCTGAGCGTGCCAGAGGCCTGTGCTCCTACTTAGTCTTGTGAGCTTGTGTTCCTTGACTATTACTCTTTATTGGCTTTATTCCCTTTGATATTCTAATTTTTGGGTTGGGGCGGCAGTTCAGTGTTCATAATTAAACTCGGTTGATGTCAGAGGTCAGCTGCAGAGCAGTGCCCCCAAAGATGCAAAGTGTAGCTCAAAGATACACAGGGAAGGTGGATAGTATTTGAAAAATGGATCTTCTTCTAATGCAGATACACTCCTGACGTGGTGTTCCTACAGGAGCTCATTCCACCCTACGTTCAGTACCTGAAGAAACGGGCTGTCAGCTACCTGATCATTGAAGGTACATTATTTTCAATAATGTTGGGATGCAGAATTTGACACAGCAATGTCCATGTCTCAAATAACTAGGGCAGGATACAGTAAGATGGACTACTCACAGCACACATACCCTTGTACCAAATACAAAAAGCACAGTGCTATACAGAACATGTAACCTGTTGGTAAACTCAGTAGTTTAAACTGCCCCTTGCTTTACTTGTGCTGACCAGGTGGTGAAGATGGATACTTCGTTGGGATGATGCTAAAGAAGTCACGAGTCAAACTGGTGGAGAGTGAGATAATAACTTACCCCACCACCAAGATGATGAGGAATCTGCTTGTAGCTCAAGTTTGTGCACAGACAGTCTTCCAAAATTTCCAGATCATTAGGTTCAGTTTACCTTAACTTGATCTTTTCTTCATTGAAATCAGGTGGATTTCAAAGGCAAAAAGCTGTGTCTGCTGACGTCCCACCTAGAGAGCTGTAAGGGCCATGCAGAGGAGCGGATGAAGCAGCTGCGTGTGGTGATGCAGAGGATGAGAGAGGCATCTGATGATGTCACCGTCCTGTTCGGAGGGGACACAAACCTAAGGGACACTGAGGTTAGTCATTTGTCTCTTCAGTCACATGCAGTGAGTGCACTTGAGTCCAAACATGTAATCCCAGTGTGTCTTTAGTAATACTTGACTTGGGCTTCATCTCAGGTGGCCAAAGTGGGCCTGCCCTCCAATGTCTGTGATGTCTGGGAGCAACTGGGCAAGCAGGAGCACTGCCGCTACACGTGGGACACCAAAGCCAACAGCAACAAGACTGTTCCCTTTGTCAGTCGCTGCCGCTTTGACCGGGTCTACCTCCGCCCAGCAACCAAGGACGGAGTGCCACGTCTGGCCCCCGACCACATGGCCCTGGTGGGGCTGGAGAAGCTGGACTGTGGACGCTACACCAGCGATCACTGGGGAATCTACTGCAGCTTCTCTGCTGGGTAGAAATGCGCAAAATAAGATCAAACATTAAAGTCAAAGCTTCTGTCTTAGATCAGCTGGTCTACTTTGTTAGGTTTGTGTTACAGTGCAAAGACTGTGCCAGCATTGCCACTGGGGTCAGACCACAGACGCACTTTCTATGTGAAAGAAGATGATCTGATCTCATGTGAGATTTGTTTCCTGTAAATTTTTATATATTTTGATTTTATTTTCTAATTTGTTTCTTGTTTGACGCAATTTTTTTTCCTGTACTTAAAAAAGAAAAATGTAGAAAGAACAAATAAATATTAAAATATCAACGTTTGCAGTGTTTGGAACTTAATTATGGTTGACTATATTTCAGTGTTGACCTTTGAAACAGTTACAGATAACACAAAGTCTATTAGTGGCTGTTCTCAAGCTTTGAATTATATCACAGTCTTACTCAGTATCCGATGTTGGAAAGTGGTGAGGTAACTGTTTTGTCAACATCTGTATTTCAAAATGAAGTCAGTAGCAGCAGCAGCAGGATTCTGTCACATTATGGGGATTAATGTGATTGACATTAACAACTATACTATGTATGTTATACTCTTTTACGTTCTACTCTATTGTATGAAAAACTTACAAGCAATACTGCTGATGAGGTGAATGTAATATTGGCATCTGACCACTAGAGAGCAGGCTATGTACCATTTAAGTGTATTAGTCAGCCTTGATAGTGAGCGAGTACAGACAGAGCTAAGGTCCTGAAAGTAGTGAAGCTAAATGGAGTGCAGCCCTTATTAATGTCATTGGTAACGCCTGTGGTTTTCCTGTTGTATAGCATAAAATCTCTGTACTCTATGCAATGATTCAATAGTACATAGTAGCTACTTCCCTGTAGGTTTCAGTTCTACCCCAAACCAGAGGTAACCTCCTCACAGTCCATGCCAACACACTGTCAAGACATCTCCCTCACTCCCCTCTGTAATGCACCCTTCAAGTCTGAAAGTGTGTTTTCATGTTTGCTTAGTGAGCAGACAGCAGTTTTTTTTTTTTTTTACAGCACAGTCACACAGAGTAAAGAAGAGCTGACCTTAAGAGAGGACGCAGATGTGACTGTTCCCTGGGAGCAGGCGTCATCAGAAAAGGCCCACCCTCCTTTGTTTGTCCCCCGCTCGCTGGTTCCTGATCAGCAAGGACACATAGACCGGATCTGTCAAGCTCTAATGAGTTCACCAAAAACGTAAAATATGGTCACCTCAAATCCCAAATTAATTTTGTCTGTGAATGACATTTTGGCAAGCAAAAGGAATATATATTTTGTCACGGTGTCTATATAAGATATAAAACATGAAATACCTCCTAATTTCTGTATTTTCTCATATTCAGTAAATATCCATGCTCAGTTTGCAACAAAGGGTTTCAACATCAATACTTTTCAACATGATGGGTTTTAATAAGGTCAAAAGAAAAAATATTATTTCTTTGGAATTACTACTGTATTTTTTACTCATCAGCAGTAGGGTCTGTGAGACCCTAAACAAGGAAAAAGCAAAGCCATTGTCAAAAAACACCAAAGTGGCAAAGGCTGATGAGCATGGACAACAGCACTCCAAAAACACAAAAATCACAGTATTCTGAATTGTAAGAAATAAAACAGTAAACTGACAGAATAGAGTTTGGTTATACTTTGTAATAAGGTTACAAATCACATGTCTAACTAATGCATGGCATGATAATTTAATGCATGCAATAAAGCAGGGTGTATCATGAATTCTTGATGCTCATTATTAGGAAATGTTAAAGTCACTGAATTAATGCGATGAGTAAGGGCTTAATGGACAATCAATTAATGAATGCTAACAGGAATTATATGTCAATATGAAAAGGATTTTATCCTGCAGCAACATGCAGACATTTGCATCTAACCACCAGTTTGAAAAAAAACACCTTCATATTTCTATCTATATATCTCTCTGCTCTGCTTTCAGAGAGGACTATCAGTTGGGATTTCAGCAATTTTAGAGGCATATAAATAATAACTGAATAAGTAGGCATCAACTGATAATTAGGTTTTTACTAAGCACATAAACTCATAGTGATGACAGTTACTTAATAGTGAGTAAAAGGAATTCACGATAAATACTGCATTTACTTGTGCTTAAAATCATCATGAGTAATACATTACTGATGCATTTGTTAAGCACATGGAAATAAATTGCTTCCCAAGCTCCTCCAGAGGTGCACTGATTTGCCCTACTTGTGCACTGAGCAGCTTCACACTACAGTAGGAGGAAGAGAAGAGCAGCAGGTCATAGATGGTACAGATGGAGGCAACAGCTGTCTGGGCCAAGACAGTGGTCATGTGATCTAGCCGTCTGCCTTGAGCAGGATCCCGCTGCCAGAGGCCCATCAACGCTTCCCTCCTCCACAAATCCATAAACATCCACACCACAAGTTTCCCTTTGGAAGGCTGCATGGACGTATTCCAAGACAATCTCGCTCACCCTGTTTCTTTTCTTTTTATAATTTCACCCTCAGATGTGTGTTTTCAAGCACCAACGGCCTCATAGATGTATTTTTGGAGCTTTCCCTCCAAAAGCATAGCCCTCAGTGAGAGCTAGGGCTTTCATTTGAGGCCCGTCAAAATGAATGTTCTTGGTTTTGTGTGGACGTATCTGTGCGCTGGCGGGGAGGCTCTGGGATGAGATTTGTCCTTTGAGGCGGGGTTGGATGATGATGGATCAGACACAGATCTGACCAGAGCCCGGAAGAGATTGGCGGGTTGTGCGAGGAGCAGTGGATGAATCTTTGCTGCAGCTCCTGGTGAAAGACAATGCAATAAAATGCAAGAGGAGTCTGGTCTGTTACTGTTTGATTGATAGACTTTGGCTTGGCTCTTTCTGGGTGGCTGTATTTTTTTTTTTTTGTTTTGGGGATGTGGGTAGATAGCTATGGGCAACTTTTGTGTGTGTGTGTGTGTGTGTGTGTGTGTGTGTGTGTGTGTGTGTGTGTGTGTGTGTGTGCATTGTTCACAAGCAGTATCTATCTATCTACCATGTCTGTCACACAAACACCCACCTCACCCTGTACAGATAGCTTGTCACAGGCAAGGCAAGGGCAAGCGTAAGTGGTGCTCCACTCTACATCACCACCGCCACATCCATCACTACTTTACTTCAAAATTGCTGTGACAAACTGCCCCAGAAGCCAGCATTATTTCTGGCCATGCAGTGCTGCTGCCGCTTCTGCTGCATATTTGAGGACTGACAGTTATTTAGAGGTTTGCAAGGTAAGGGGAAACTTTCTAAGCAAGAATATTTTGTCTTCCCATCACTTTCAAAGGGTGAGGGAGGAAGCCAGGCAATATTTAGAGACTCATGCTAGGATTTGGTATTGGGGGGGGGTTAGAAAATGTGTGGCAGCTTAAAGATAGTGATGAGTTGAAATTTAATCAGCAGTGGAAGCTTTTCCACACATCTCCATGTAAACATATGTGAGAAGTCAGAGTTTCCCACTGATACCAATTACTTCAGGCGGCTTTTTCCATCTTAAATAACAAGGTTGACAGAAGGTTTAGCAAAGGCAGGCAAGGACAGGGATTCACTCAGTGTTACATAAGGTATCCTCAGCTGTAAATTATTAAATGAAAACAGGAGTGGACAGTAAGTTTCTACACTAAAGGGGTACTCTGGTGATTTGATATTCCACTTCCATGAGGTTGGGGGACTCACAAAAGACTAACTAAAAAAAGAAAGGCAAAAATTGATGCAGCAAAGGCAGAGACATCCTGACTGTTAGTTGTTGGCGTGGGTCAAGCTCCAAAAACACTGGATGATACATTTCCTATAATGCAACTCAGCAGCATTTTCAATTAAACATAATTTTGTGAGGCTCTCTCCTGAGCCACAGAAAACATTATATAACTGTGTTTGCAGGATGAGTAATACTCCTGTGCATCATGTGTAAAACTGGTGGCTTGCGCCTTTAAGATCAGGTTTTATGAATATTTATTAGTGGGATTCTGCCAAGAGTTAATATTTGCACTGGGTACCACAGTTTAAAAATAAAAAGTCAGTTTTTTAGGTTTTATAAAGGTAGAAGTATAAATGTGTAATTTTTTGTGTAAATGTGGATATCACTGGAACTCAGGCTTACCAGTGAAAGATCATAGCTGCTATCACTTAAAGCTTTATGTTTTCTGAGACAGGAGACTCTGCTGAATGCAGTATTTGTCTTTGGTGTGAGAAAGGAGGCAGGTGCAGCATTTTAAAAATTGCCCGCTTCCTATTTTCCTCCTGATTATCTGTCCTCAATTTACATTTGAGTGAACTGGCGAGCTAGTTGGTACTCCTGCCACTTTGAAGGTCACAGTTTAAATTCTGTGAATCACTGTTCTCTGGAAATCACATTGTGCGAAAGAAGACAAATTTGCCTACATTCTGACAAATGATGTGTAAAAAGATTTGTGGCCATGAGGACCAGTTAAACAGAAATTTTGAGACCAGTTTAACTCCTCCCACTCAGTGATGTCACTCACTCTACCTGCAAACATTTCAACACATACACATTAATGTAACAATCCACAAAGGTCCAGAAACGTTCATGAAACCTTCAGTCACTGTGGAAAAAAATGAATGGGATTTAAAAGTTTAATGCAAACGAAAAATAGGGAAAGTTTCTGAGGAATTTGAAGTTTGAATGGAGTTTCTAGCTGAAAGTATGAATGCGTAGAAGGGGTTGAAAGATGCATGAAAAGTTGTGGAAAACTGGAGATTTTTAACATTCATCTTAATGGTAAAAATGTCAGAAAATGTTGAATACTTTGGAAAGTATGAAATATATCAAAAAAACTGGACACATTCAATAATGGCTGATCACTGATGTTTGGAATTTCTATGATGAAGCGATTAGAAAGAGGTACAAATTTTTTAAAAAACGGTGGAATAATAAAGAATTTTTGAACGTGAGAAAAACATATAGTGGGATTGCGTTTGCAGCATTCCCATCTAATAAAACACCCAAACAAACATTTTCTTACAAAGTCTGACAGGTTTTATTTTCTCTCTCATAAATAACACTGAACAGGCATCGTACAGCGATAAATATCAGTATTTATACACTGTAAAATTCTCTGTATTACAAAATACAGTATATGTGTAATGCACTTGATACAGATGGGGAAGTATTGCATTTCATAGCACCAAACGCGACCTTTAACTTGCCCCCTTAAGTTAATGATCTCACACTGTACTCCTCTTTAACAGTTCAGGTGTGCAGTTACATCCCAGATTCAGGTCTTGTGTGGGTATCTATGAAATATACTTCCCTTAGGAATCAGTTGTTGCATAACTAAATCTAAGTTAAGTAGAGCCCACCTAAAAAGAACCAAAGCCTTTGCTGTAAAACTGCTCATTTTTCCACAATCTTTTTTCAAAATTCTAGTCGAGACGCTAAATTATCATGAAATGTGTGCACGGTGGCCCAACAAGTTTCATGTATTTAATTTTTGCATTAAACATGGCATTATGTCTGCTTCTTTACCACTTCTGAGCAGAACAGCTACACAATTCACACTTTGTTTGGAAAGTAGGGACACTGCTGTCAGGTGAAAGCCTTGAGTATTTACATTTTCTCATCAAAAACTAAAGAAAAAGTAAATTCCATGCCTTTAAAAAGTGAACAAGTGAGAGTAGTGAGTAGATTTCATAAAGCCTGTAGCCATAAAACACTCATCTCTCTCTACGTAAACTTTCAATTCAACTAAGACACTGGAAAAATGTTTAGGTGTGATTTATGTGATTTTCATGTGACAGGAGTGAAAGGTTGATCGCTAAAAATCAAGAAGCGATCAGTAGGTTTAGGGGCTCTCCAAAGAAAGTGCTACAAAGCTGAAAAAGCTGTTCTGATCACAGATGTTGGTGAGTCTCTTCCAGATCTTAGGCAACGCAGAAATGTCTGTCAGAGGCAGAAGGAGGTAAAAGGCAGGTTGGACACTGTAACACAAACCTGGGAACGTTGTCACTCAACCGTACAGTGGAACATGGATCAACAAACAACTCAATTAAAGTTTTTTTTTTTTTTTTGTTTACTATGAAAGAAAAATAAATGCTTACAAACAGATCTTTAACACCGGAAATGAACAGCAATTCCCAAACACTTAAGATCTTATTGGTAGGACTTCTATCATTTATATATTTTTGCTTTTGACTTTCAAACATTATTGCTAAATTCAGACAGGAAGGGGCCCTTTCAACCAACATTTAGCATGAAAATGACACAACTGTTTTTCAGAGGACTGACAGCATGGAATGTGTTCAGGCAAACATGACATCTGGCTAAAAAACAGGGGAAGAAAGTACGTAATATTAAAATGAAAAACAAAAAGTTGTGTCAGCAATACAAAACAGGCTTGTGTGAACAAATACAGGGACATAAAGATGGATATTTCATATAGGAGCCCTTATTATTCCTCAATCAGACTTTGTCTGAGGAGCAGCATCACAATAATTCATGTAAAAATAAAAAGTTATCACATTCATCACTTAAGTGTCCATGTAGTGTTTGATTGTCAGCTTCTGAGAGACAGTCCATTTCACCTCCTGACCAACCAAACCCCTTCCTAGTTTAACTTGTGTATGAAAACAATGTTTCTCTGTTGTTGTGGACTGTGCAAATGAACTTACAACATGAGCGCTTTGTCAATGTATTATTAAGAGCTAAAACACACAAAAAAATGTTCACAGGCCATTTCTATCATTACCAACAACGTAAAGTAATTAAATAAAATAAGTCATAAGTCACATGTAGCCTCAGCTCAGGTGGGGCTAGTGTCATGGCGTCTGATAACCTTTATCAAATTATGGCACATAAAAAATAACAGCCACTTCATCTCATCTAGCTTACTCATATATAATGTAAGTAAAACCTAAAACACACAGACTTAGGTTTGTGTTATTTTGTATGCATGAGAGCATTTCTGATTAGTTTGGTTTCAGCACTGAAATATGACATTCATGCCATTTCATCACCGATGTATTGCACAGCATTGTCAAAATCATCTTAAGCAAGAACGATGTAATAACCCTATAATATATAATCTCACAGCCAAATAAAGAAAATGTGGAAAAAAAGCTAATGTAAAACCAAATTAATCATTAACATTTACAGGAAAGCTTGACATCTCGGTTTCATTTCAGTGTGGGACTCTTTCTGTAGCAGAACATGTGGCTGTGCTGCCAAGGAGCCGCTCACGCTGCACTTCAACTTTCCTGGCAGAAACGTTCCTGAGTTTCCTGCTGTGAAATATGCTCTCCTCTCCAGCTACTCTTCTCAAAACTGCAGAAGTGCTAAAATGATCTCCGGGCAGATGAGGCCAATTCAGCTGATGTGATGGTAAGCAAGCAGAAATCACACGGTCAGAGAGGCCTGTAGTGCTCACTCAGAGCTTGTTCCCTCACTCCATAGTCCAAAAATAAGACACTTAAAAATGAACTGGACTAAAAAGCCATATCTTCCAAAAATATTAATAATGCCCTTATTATTTATATTTTAAATTAGCACTGGATGTCAACAAACAATCTTACATTTCCTGAAACAAAACAAAAAGAGATGCAGTATGAGATAAAGGTGCATAGCTTGCCATTCTTTTGACACTGAAATTAAAAAACAATTCCTTGGTTCTCTAGAAAGCTCCAGATTGCACATTCATAGTGTTAGCAGGCAGCTAATGCCGAGCTATTTTTGTAATGACTCACTCACTCATTCAACCACCTCTGATATCTCACACATCATCATTTCATTGACATCTCCTGTAACAGAGTAAATGTTAAGAAGTACCTTGCTGAAAATAATAATAAAAACAAAAAAACTCCCACGATGATGTACCGCAAAACCATTTTCATCAGCACCCTTTCTTCAAAGGTGCGTGGTCCCACACTTTTAAAAACAAAATGTACCGACTACAGACATACGATGCTTTCAGGGTTATTCTCATATGGGTGATAACATACCACACCCCCAACAAGTTTTGGACTCTGTCTAAACTCAGCGGGTTCCCTTAAGCTATGCAGTCTTACAGTTAATTTATAGGTGCAACCACACTACATGTACTGTTTTGAGGTCACACCACATTAATGCAGTTTCCGCCGCCAGCTGTCGCCCTCTTGCTGCAGTAGGTGAAATTGCTGTGGTTGGTGGAGGACCCGTTCATGTGCGATGACTTCAGCTCCATCTGGCAGGCGGCGATGGCTGCATTGAGCTCTACCTGAGCCCGGTGCACGACGTAGAACATTAGGCCGATGCTGATGACGATCTGCACAAGACAGAAGAACTCATAGTTTTTTTCAAAATTCATTTGACTTGTTATGGTGACAACCTGAATTGTCTCGTATTCTGAGGTGTACCTAATATTTTGCTTTCCTAATAAATATGTCTGTGGGACAAGGACAAAAATCAGCTATGCACCAACCCTCACAACATATTGCACTGCATTAACAACACCACAAACATTTGTCTAAAAAAACCAACACAGCCTTATGTGAGACCTTCAGATAGACCAAGCAGCTGTAAAAATGACCAAAGCTCTCAGGAAAAACTGCTCGAATAGAGCTGAGAAGCTAGTTTCTGCTTAGTAAGTTACTAACTACGCAGCTAGGACAGATGTAGGCAGGGATACGCCTGTCTGAATTTTCTTTTTCAGCAGATACTGATGACCTTAACTCAGGCAATCTGCCAATACCAATAGCTGATTTGATACCACTATTTTCACATTCCCTTATTTTAAATCTGTATACAACACTGCATCAAACTAATTGTGATCATTTTGATCTAAAGCATTAGCTCAACATTGCTCTCTTGCCAAGAGTTAGATAAGAAGATTGACACAACTGTCACATCTGTACGTATATTATGAAGCTACCATGAGCAGCTGGTTAGCTTAGCTTAGCACAAAGACAGCCTAAAAGACAACAGACAAAATGCTAGCCCGGCTATGTGTGGCATTGAAAAAGTAAATGGCTCTATGCATGATGTGTATCCTGGTTGGAACCAACATTAAGTGATAACTGGGTCGTATCAGCTCCTCCAGGTGGAGTTTCCCACCACAAGTGTTAAAAAAAGACTTCTATATGAGTACAACCAGCTGTCATTTGGAGTAAGAGCTTTCAGTTCTGTATGAAACACTGACAGCCACTTCATTCTGAACTGACCCCTGACCTCTGTAAACTTCACACAGAGCCCCCCCCCCGATCCCTGAATGCCTGTGAGGATTAAATGAAGTTGAACAGGTGTTGGGGATGTGGTGACAGCTTGAAATGAACCTTTGGAGCTAGACAGAATTGTGGGCATATTTGCGAATATACATAAGGTTTAACATTTGTAATATAGACATTTATGTAACTTAAGACACAAGGAGGAGACTAGTCACTTGGTGTTAGCTGTAACACTGAATACAATTTGAAAGACTTGGTAAACATTTTGGGATGTGTGTGAGGGTGTGGTTCAAAGCTGACAATCACTTAAGTGTTATCAACAAGCACAGCAGTTTCACACAACACTTCTATAAATAACATTATCAGGAACAAGGAACAGGTGTGTCACCTGCGGTCTGTATGTGCTTGCTGATGTAATATCATGATCATCATTATCGTCATTATCATTATCCCTATCACTGCTGCCATTTTAACTGTTCCAAGGAGATTACTAGAACTCTGAAACAAAGCATTCAACCTACAGTTCTCAGAAGAGGACAGTTTGTGGTTTCTTGTGTCTGTGTGGCCTTCTGAGTTGTGTCAATAGAGAGCATGTTTTTCCTGCTGCCAGTGTACCTGGTCAATAGATGTACCAAATATTTGCTGCAGAATCTAACTCATTCAGTATATGTAAAGGGATTTTTATAAAGAAAGAAAGAAATAAAGAAAACTTAAAAAAACTTTTAAAATGTGCCCACTAAACATGTCACTTAACAGATGTTGATTTCAAAAATATTTAAAGAGTCCTGACAAACAACTCTGTGCACCTGAGATTGTCTGGCCTTTAAGAACCATACGAACTAATTTGCTATATTCCTAATTGCAGAACATTTGGTGGAAATTAAGCTATTAATGATGAGCGTGATGCAACAAGCTCCGTGCACCACAATGTTCTTTTTCCTGAGTTTGACATTTTAAGACGACTACTAGGCAAAATGTGAAACCCAGGGTTATTTCAGGACATTAGGAAAATTAGTATCTTCAAAGTTATTGCATTATCACCAACAACTCACCTGCAGGCTGAACACAAAATAGCCACTGATGCTCTGCTCAGCAATGACATCCTCCATGGTGCGGAGCGTGGTGCCCAGGTAGGAGTTGAGAAGCTGGGTGGGCAACAGACCCACAGAGGAGGCCACCAGGTAGTTTGGCAAGGACACGTCTGTGATCTTGAAATGAAAACAGCAATTAAAAAAAGCATGTTTCACACTTTGATGAAAAAAGCATGATTACAGCACTGTAGTTCGACAAAACATCTTTTTACAAACGTCCTTTTACTAGCTTTTTCCAGCTCCAGAGTAAGTGAACCTGCCTTGGTTTAGGATATTTCTTGAACGTACAGAGTGTTACTCATTATTTTTAAACATCTGAAAATTAAATATATGTACCTATTTGGAAGGGATAGGAAGAAATGGATGTCTTTATTAATATGGTATTTGACTGAAATTTTAGCAGGGTTAATCAAAAAGTTAATCACAAATCCATACTTTTGCAGGGATATTAATCAATTCAATCAAACTGAATCATTTCCAACCAATACAGAACCACTGCTATGAATCCAGGTCAAATGAATTCTAACAGGATTTGTCAAAGTCATTCACTTGTCTTGAACTGATGTTGGTTAGTCCTAAGTTGTGATATATTTACAGTTTTAAACATTTTACACAATTCAGGTTTTGGAAAAAACGGCACAAAAAAGGCCCATACTGCACTGTTATTTTCAGAAATCTGTGGCAAATTCATGAACAATCACCCTAACAACAAACAATCAAAAAAAAATCCTGCTTGTGCTGGTAAGCAGATTCTAAGTACCATCTGATGTAATTACCTTGGACTACAACATGCTGTCACACATATCTTAGGTACAACCACCTAATTATAAACAAGTGCCGATTTGGTGTCACCTTTGATCCCTTGATTAAGTGATGACATAAGCTGATGCATGTCTGTGCTGGCTTTGTGAGGATGTGACCTTGGTACTATGTGCTGTGACTACACTGTGGCTGATAGCAGCCTGTCGGGGGCCGTGGTGTGTTGCTGCAAGACACTGCCTGTGCCAAAATGTTATCAGGGCTGGAAAACATTGGTGCTAGATCCAGCGCAAGAGTCTCGTCGCAGTGATAAATCCTAAAACCTCTCCTGTTATAACACAACACAATGATAAGACCCTGAGTTACACCTCATAGGACACATTATGAAAACAAGCTTAATCAAAACCTGGTTAATTGAACTAATGTTGTTGTCAAGCTGGTTTTCTTCTGTATGTACCATGGAGCGTTTTTTCCCTCAAAACTGTCACGCCTTTCTTTCTCCTTGAAATATTAGCACCGATGTGTCCACACTATGTGTCTACACAGTTAAAATGCCGTGAGCTGAGATGTGGCATGTGAGCCTGTGAGAGCTGCAGAACAAGAAAAAGGAATGCACTCTTTCTCTCAGCCAACAACCCTGAGTTGTGAAGCATATGTCCTCTGAAGTCTCTTCCCACCCAGGCATCTAGCGTATGCAGCTGCCTTAGATACGTGGGATGGGCTAGTAGTTGGTATTTTTATAACCACATAGAGAATTCCCACCTCCTCCTCATTTCTGCAAGCCTATGTATCAAGATATTCTGCAAATTCAAGTGAAAAAACACCCCATCTTAGGCTTGACCTGATTTAATCAGAGCAGCAGCAATGCAGGTCTAAGTTTGTGCTTGTAAACAAAACAGTACATAGGGTATGTTGACTGCATAGTAAATTTTCAGGATTGCTACTGTGCTGCTGTTTCCCCTTTTTACCTAGACACACACAGGATTTACCCTTTGTAATGAAGGGTGAAGCACAGAGTACTAATTAAATGCGCATAAAACATGTGTGCCCATAGTTAGGGTGCTATAAATCAAATGATAAATTCCCCAATTGCTTCATAAGCTCATATGGAGCGATGGAGCAAGACCAGCTAGCAGTAATGAAGGTTGTAAAGCTGCAATAAAATATATGTGGGGATCCAAATATGTCTACTTTGTCCTAAAAGGATTCACAAACATTTTTCCTGAGCTGTCCCATTGTTTTGCTAACTGCTGCAGTCTCTGTGTCGTTTTAGGTTACGTGCTATAATGTACCACCATCCACTTCAGCAGAAAGAAGCAGGACAGTGAAATGTAGCCTCACCCACGGAAAGTGCTTACCAAGGGCAGAGCAGACAACACATAATTCCACTGTGAGCCAGTACAGGCCTAAAAATGCCCACCCACAGTTAGTTTCACCTTTTATTGATGAGAATAAGACCATAAAGATACAATATCAGCTCAGCTTAATGACGAGCCTCCAGGTAAGATGAATTACAAGGCGTGAAGTTAGAGCACAAGCTGAGGTTCAAAACACCTTCCAAGCCAGTGAAAATGTAGCATAGGAGGCAGGCGGAGAGAGGGATTCAGCTTATTAGCCTGCTTCTGGCAGGGTCAGCTAAACTCCCTGGTGAAGGCTCCACTCTGCCATTTACCTCTCCAGCTAGAAAAAAAAAAGTGTTTCACACTTAGGTTTGCTAGATGAGTCAATGGCCTGATTTTCTCCAGTTTCTCTGACCTAAACCATCTTTGGTTTAGTTATTAGCTTTCTAGTATATATAAAATGCTAGTGAGTTGCAGATATATCAACATCTGAGTGTACACCAGGCAGTAAATGACAAGAAACTGAAGAACAGAAAGGCCATTATTATAAAGTAGCTATACCATCTCGCAGTTGTATTCCTCTACCAACCAGACAAGTTGAAGGAAATATGGTTACAATCTCCTTCGTCAGTTCCAGCATCGAATAATAGCTAGAGGATATAAAATGTCACAATTTCATTTAATCCTTATATACATTTGAGTTAAATTGTGCCATAACTAGTGTATGAATTCATGAGTTGTGGCCAAAAACGTGTTTTAGTGAGGACACAGTGACCTTGACCTTTTACCACCAAAATATAATCAGTTCATCCTTGAGTCCAAGTGGGTTTGTGCCAAATTTGAATAAGGCATTACTGGGATATCACATTCACCAGAATGGGATGGACAGACAAAGTAAAAACACAATGCCTCCAGCCCTGGCTGTCGCCAACATGGAGGCATAAAACTAACACGTATGGTGGGAAATATAGAGATATTCCATCTAATGAAATATTGGCCCGAGCCTAACAGAGAGTAGAGACACGTTCATTTTTCAACTATACATTACATTTCTTGGTGGCAAAAAAATATTTTCAGCACTGATATGAGTGTCTGTAAACCTAAAATATGTCACAAGTAAGAATTTCAGAAGTCATGACAAAGAGTCAAACTGCAAACTGGCAAACAACAGCATATGTCCCACTTTTGTAGAGACTTGGTTTGAGCAACTTGAAAGCTGACATCCTTTTTTGTGAAGTGTTTGCTTTCCCCTGTACATAATAACCCAGAGCAAGCTCAAAGTCAGTATTTCACAAGACTTTCAATTAGCTCTCCTTCTAACTGACAGTCTGACAAACTGATTGAGGGGCACCAATAACACCAGTGACAGTGACAGCAGCAGCTGTTCAACACTGTGTAAAAAGTCTGTCCCTTTGACTTTGACACCTCATTTTCACCCCTCCAGAGTGGAACAGCAAGTTCAATGTTGTGAATACTGTTAAAGCTTCAGCCCAGATCCTGGCATGAGAGGGGTATTTCAATCTTTGGACACAGAGCTATGTCCTAACCATGGAGCCTGATGTACCAACCAATGACAAACAGAAGCTATTTAAGTCATTCAGGCAAAAGAAAACCATCTGCTATGCTTGAATGTCCTGTTCGAAAAAGGAGTCTTTTTACAGGTAAACTGCTGTCTATAGTGACTAATAAGGAATAACACATAAGTATCATTCATTTTAGCATCACAAACTGATTTCTTCAGCCCTCACTTTAAAACATACATAGATTTATGATGCCAACATCTTAACAACTGAGGAAGGCTCTTGACTTTAGCCTCATACTCCATTCAAGTGGATTTTCAAATAGATCATCACAGCTTCTGTCAGCTCACTGCTCAACTCTAATGTCACAGCCCAAGCGTTTGAATTTGAGATGCTTCTAAAATACCAGCCTATCAGTCAATGCACAAGAGCAATACAAAGGGTGACTGCCTGTGGCTCTTCTACCTACAGTCAGCTAATTCTTGGGATGATCTCATATCACTACTGCCAAATGACTGTTTTCACTTGCTGGGGGTGGGTGGGTTGGTTGTCATGTAATGTAAAATGTAAATTTACAAAAACAAAACTACTTCTATTTTATCTTGATCAGATAAAATAGAAACATCTGAAATCCAGAACAAAGTCAGTGCTAAATACTACATGTGTAAAATATTTCATTTCAAATTTCTGTTGTCAACAGAGAGGTGTTGACTCATCTCTTAAATAATTTGTGTGGGGTGCTGTTGTTTTGGGTTACATTATTTAGAATAAGGTTTATAATATCTTGCTTCCTCGTGTATGTTGATAATGACAGAACAGGAAAATTGAATAAAATAAAACCTTATTCTACTATGGCCTGACAATTTACCAGAGCTGGGTCAATACAGCTCTGACACCTCAAAATCTGAATGAATTTAATAAAGTGGTGTTTATTGTAGGCTGGTTAAGAGTGTGTAAACATAACTGTCAAAAGCCAAAGCCATGTAACCAATTTCCTTGAGCAGAGAAATGTCTGAGTAAATCAGTCATCATAGAAGACTTACAGGTTTTGCAGCATGCAATTACTGTGCTTGTGGAACACACGTCATCGTCTTTTCCCCTTTCGTGCCTCAGGCCTGTGCATCAACTCCTTCATGCTTTTAGCTATAAATGCCTTTCAAGCTCCCCACTACGCATCCACTTCTGGATGTTTGTGCCACTGTTGTCCTTCAGCAATATTTTGCTTCTCTTCTCAAACATTTTTGCATAGACAGTGCAATTTTCAAAATAGCAGAAGTTAATGGTAAAAGAAATGTTACTATTGACATCAACAAAATGAGTGAAATACTGCATTTGAGGATGGCTTTGATTACATTTGTCAATAGTTTTAACATGTCCATTCTGCCTCCAAGGAGTTGTGTACATAGGCTACATTCCAACTTAACTAGAATAAACTGAACTTTGTAGTTTCTACTGAATTTATCCTTGAACACATTCCATACTAGTTACATTGTAGTGGTTTTAAAGTTCTGCACTTTATTAAAGCTAACGAGCCTCATATTTTAACTTTGTGCTGCTATATAGGTATTGATAAAACACTGACACCTGCACTCTGACATTTCACACCAGTTGGATCTTTATTAGGTCAAAATGTTTTTATATAGATGTATATAGGTATGTCATGTACATTACCTGTATCTCTGCAGTTACTTGCTTACATACATTGGAAGCAAACAGCAATCTCTTGAGATACTGTTTGCTGTTAGTGCTATGCCAGTACTTTTTAATAACAACTATTTTATCTATTTTCTTCTCCATAAAAAACCCTTGCTATTTTTAGGGGACAGGCTAATGTGATACAATCGTATGATGGGAATCAATCTGATAATATGGCACTTTTGAGACAATTCCAGCTCCGTGTGAGAAATATTGTATAATATGGTGCAACTGGAGATAGTGAGGAGGGCTTTTTTTGTTGCAGTATGGCTTGTAATACTCTGGAGATCTAAGCCTGAGTGGCTACATAACATCAAGCTCACCCTCAGGTCAGTATTCTTCATTAATCATTCAATTACAACCAGCATAACATGTTTCATGTTGCGTGACCCCCCCAGCTGATTTTCTGCAATGCAGTAACACATCCCGCAAGGCTTTTCCCCATTTGGGGGTATCAATGAGTTGATGAGTTGAGTTGACTGTGAAGGGTAATCCGCCAGTATAAATTATTCATGTCATGAATGAAGGTCAAGGGCCTCAGGTTAAGTTTTGGAGTGCAGCTGAGAGCAATATCCTGGTACCACTTAGCTTTATAATGTAGGCCACATGCTGTTTGTTGCCTTGACCAATGACTTTCAAGAAAACTAAAATTCTTTAGTCTAGATGAAGTCCTGACTATTACTGAGTTCAGAACAAACATTGCTCCAAATATGAAAATCCAAACTATGACTTTAAAATGTGACACTTATAGTTCAAAGTGATACTATAATTGATGTCCTTAGGCTTCAGTACAATCCATTTCACAGAAGCACTTCCTCTTTCTATAAGAGGAATGAGTTTTCTTTCTCAGGGGACTGGCTGACTGGGGACGTTACACAAAGTATCACAGGTAGACAAGCTTCTGGCTAGATCTGATTTCCCGTGAGGCAGGTTGGCCTAACAATAAGTAAATCTTTTTTTTTTTTCAAATCAAAGAGGTCACAGGTTTGATTCTTGCAATTGCAAGTGGTTTGTTGAACTGTCCTCCAGTAGGTTAATGAGCTCTGCTCCTGTCTGGTCCACTGTGAGATGTGTTTATAATGCAAATAACATGACTGTCTAATTTTCTTCTAAACTGAAAAGGAAAAGCTGACAATAGTGTTTCTCATACTTACCGAGAAAACTGCATTTTGTAGCCCAAAAGGTATGGGGGTGAGTCTCGCTAAGGCCACAACTTTGAGTCCACTTCCTCCCTCCACCACTCGTATGACAGCACTGAGCTGTTCGCTGTTCCCAACCTTGTTCAACACCCAGTCAGTCAATAAGCGTTTGCACACCAGGTGTGCCACAAAAGTCCCTATTAAAACTCCCACCATGACTAGTCCCATGCCCAGCACAAAGCCATAGAGGTAGCCAGCTGCCACATTAAGAACAATATATCCCCATCCACATGGGAACGACACAATAATCAAACCAACTATAAACAGCAAGGCTCCGACGAGGCTGTCCAAGCTCTCCACCCAGAGCAGGAGGTCCTTGAGGTATTGGCGCACAAGGGCAACCGAGGAGAAGCACACGGCAGTCAGGATGCATGCCAGCAGGGCGCTCTTGAAGCAGAAGGTGGTGATACAGCATGGATGTCTGAACTCTCCACCACTGGCGAACGTCGTCCCCCCTGTGTCACTGATGACCTCAGGGTCTCCAACTGACTTCCCTATGCCAACCCCCCTCTCGTCAAAGGCGCTGCATATCAGGATGTCAATCTTGTCACATTCATCTGTAGCAGTCCTCTGCAGCCAGCGGTTCAGCTGAATCTCTGCCTTGCCCACAGCATGCTTGATAAGCTTGGTGAAGAGCTGCACGGTCGTGGCCCCTGACACTGACATGTTGGCCCTCAAATAAGCCCTGAGGACCAGCAGCAGGGCTCAGACGAAGTGTCCCACCTGGAGACAGCTGTGACGTTAGAGGTTGTCAGACAGTCTTTACATCCAGTGCAAGTCCATGTCTCGCAGTGTCAAATTGTTGAGCTTCAACAGAGACAAATATTTGTAAACTTTAAAGAAGATGGCTTCAGCAGTGACAACCCATTGCTCTGCAACTTTGAGAGCAACTGTATAGTGAGACATAAAAATGAAATCCGTCACTCTCCTTGGCCATCACATGAACTGTCCCGTTTAACAGTGTTTATCTTGGGTACACTAGCTGGGCAACGTGCCAGTCCAACGACTTGAAGGTGCCAGTTTTGTAGTCTCTGTCTGGAACACTCGCCATATTCATAGTTGTCACCCCTCAGCTTCAGGACAGTGCAGAGTCAATGGATTGAGGAAGCCATCAGGGCAGCAAGGAGACGAGCTGTGCGGTCTCCGACAAATCAATCCAAATTTCTTTAGACCCAGGTTGGTTAAAAAAAAATCAACTTTTATAACACCAACACTATTCCCGTTAGCTAACGATAACCCCCTAGCATAAATCAGTGCAAGGCTAACTTACTCCCGTCGTTAGCTAACTAGCTCGCTGTGTGGATAAAGTCCTCCGCTTCATTTCAGAGACTAAAGCCGGCCTTCAGCTCTCACTCTCCCGGACGACAGGCCGACAGACGGGACGCAGAAGTACAATGTGAAAACGCAGTTTGCTGTTTCTCCGTTGACTGGGTGCTGTTGTTCCTCTCGCCGCCTTCTCTCCGCGGTGGAAGCCGCTGCTGTCGCTACTCGGGCTCTTCACACCGAAACACTGTTTGTGTCCCAGAATGCCAAGTAACCCCGGACCATGTGACCGACCGTTACCCCTCCTCCTCCAATCAGAGGAGTTCCACCAGTCATCGCGATACTTCGCGACAAATTCAGTTTGTTTTGGATTTATTGTCTTTGCACGGTATATGCGGTCAGTCAGCAACACCGCTGCCACATTAGAGCCAACTATTATACAACCAAGAAGGTGTTGATTAATTCACCCTCATAATCATATTTATTTATAATTCAATTGGTAAGAAATTCTAATTTAACAGGGGGGTTGCGGTTGTATCCAGCCGCACAGGAGTCTATCTATCTACTGCCAATGTTACTAGTAACTATAGGTAAGGTAATATGAATAAAAATATAGTGGAGTACAAAGTACAATATTTCACCTTGAAATGTAGCTGAGCAGTTATACAAAGTCCTACTTGAGTGAAGTTTTTAAGTAAGTTACTTCCACTATTGATCAGAAGTATATAATCTATTCTGACAGTAGCAGTGGTTAAAGGAGTACTCACATCGTTCACTTAAATATAAGTAACACCATAATATCTGAATAATCCATTAAAATGAGAGCCTTGATTATGCAGAATGGCCCATTTCAGATATTCAGGGTTGTTTGCTGCATGGTCATTTATAAGCTTCTGAAATCTTAATCTGCAAAGTAATGTGTAGCTGTCAAATAAATGAGTGGAAGGTAAGTAAAAGTTCCTCTAAAATGTAGTAAAGTTGAGGTATAATATAAGTAGCATCAAATGGAAATACTAAAGTAAAGTACAAGCAGCTCAAAATCTAGGCTTCTTAAGAAAAGTAGCTTACATAAGTAAATGTACTAAAGTACATTCTAATGTAAGTTTCAGAAAGAAGTTGTATGGACATCCATCATTCAGATAACACTTGTCACACTCATAAAATATAATTAATCAATTTTTAATAAAACTTAGTAACATTCAGCTTACCTTATACAGGATGTATGCAACAGAGTATTGTATTGATATTCCCATACACATATTTCTGTGAGCACATGGTATAATATCATAGCCTGAAGGGAATATCCCTGCTTGGCATACTTACCATAAATTCATAATGAGGGGAGTGAAGCAGACAATGAGTGCATTCATGCATCCACCACCACTCAGCCCCTGGCTCTCCCAGCTGTGGGTGAAGAAACTCTTTAGGTGGCTGTCCTTAAAAAAAAACTGTGTAACCACTGCTATGAGTCTTTCTCAAAAGCTGTCTTATTCACGTCCTAGACTTCTGATGACATTGTTTGTGCTATATGGGGAAAGTATGTTTGTGTACTCTCACAATACTCCACTAGATGGAACTGTTACACAGTTTTACGAACAATTGTGGTGTCTTTCTCAATAATGTATGTGATGTCCGCCCCCACCTATATAGAAACATTTAATAGTTGACAGTCAAATTCATAATCAGGTGTAATTGAGTGAAAATGAAAATGTATTTGAATGAAATCCTTATTGTGATGCCAAGTAAAATGTCTTGCCAAATAAAATCCTAATCACTGTGGTCAACTTAAGCAATAAGAGAACAAATAAAGACAGTGGTTGAGCAAGTGTCAACTTTGAAAACCCTTAAGAGATTGGCCTAGTTATAATATTTACAAGGTTAGTCAGTATCTTTCACTTACAAATCAATCAATCAATCAATCAATCAATCAATCAATCAATCAATCAATCAATCAATCAATCAATCAATCAATCAAAATACTTTATTGCTCCCCAGGGAGAAATTAGGTTATGTTACAGTTGCTCCACAAGAAAAGAAGTGTAGTAGCAAGAATAGAGAATAACTTAAGAGGTTAACAATAAAGTTAAGATACATATAAATGTAAACATAAAATATGAAAATATAAACATAAAGTGTAAAAATGTCCTTAAATTATGATATAAAAATAAACACTATAAATATAAGTGTAACAGTATATAGGTAATTGCCCAGATTTAAAAATTGCACTTGTATAAATAAAATACAAATAATGGTACAATAACAGTACAAATAAAACAAATGTTCAAATGATCATTTTTTTTTACATGCCAAGGGGCATAGAGAGGACGTTATGAACGATTCGTTTCATTCAAGCTGAAATGACCTTTTATCGCCTTTGTGGCTTTTAACAAAAAGTTCAGCTATATATAGCCCTCTCGTATGCACATATATATATATATATATATACAGTTTGTAGGGCATTTGTACTGCTCATTTGTGATTCTGCAGACATGTAAATAGATTAGAGAGATGTCTCTATTATAGAAGACTTTTCTCAGTGATCTGTTGCTGGAAGTTTATAAGTTAATTATTATTTCTGGACTCATTGCAGCAGCTGACACAAGACTGTGTCAAACAAGACAGACGCAGCCAGTATAAGCCAGGAAGTGTTGGGATTTTTTTTTTTTTGTCAAAATAAAAGCATAAGCATTTCAGTGTTTCTCGTAAAAAGTGTCGGTGTGTGTGAGCCTAATGCAAACAAGACCCTCAGAATTATCCGCAGAGTTATGAGATCGTATTTGTTTTTTGTTTTTTTTTAACAAGTATTGCATAACATTGACATTTTGAATATGGCATTTTATAAGATTAATTGTGAAACTTACATCTCGGAAGTTGTGTGTTTTATTCTCACCAGTTTGAGAATCAGCGCAGGGTCGCTGTTTCTCACCAGTGTCACCGCTCAGAGGTTCAAGCGGACACATTCCTCTGCAGCTCTCTACTGAAGCCACCTTTCGGATGATGGATTGTTCAGAGGAGGTTCAGTCTGTGTCTCAGGAGCCCAGCGCTCAAATGGAAATAAAGAAGGGGATGTCGATTTTTATCGATGTAAGTAAAACAATGTTTGATCCGTACTCATAGAACAAGATGAATTTGATATTCACTCTTAAAGCTTACGTCGAGGTATTCGCACTCCTTTTGATTTTTTGATTCAGTGCAGAAACTTAAGTCTCATGTAAAACTATATTATCATTTCATTTTATATTTAATTAACATTTAAATGATATTAATCTATAGCCTACAGTAGCAGAAAAATGTAAAACTATAGTGTGTACATGTATATATACGTGGGTGTGTGTATATATGCATACACGTACAAGTGCGTGATTTTAGTAGTTATTTGTCAGAGGTTTTGAATCACCTGAGTTAATATGGACCCCTCTAATGTATGCAGAGTACAGAGGGTTCCTTTTTTTATGGAGTGAATTAATTTGACATGCCTGACCTTTAATCTAACTTCTTGGTGTAGAGATTTCAAAGGCTGGCCATCCATTTATATGTCATTCTTCAAAACCAAATATCAAGTTAATGAAATGCTGGAAGTCCACTTGTTTGATAAAAGTCAGGGTGTTATTCTTGTTGACCTTAATAAGCCAAATCCAGTTCAATTATGGAAAAAAAAATTACATTGACATTTAAATGTGAAAAGTTACAGTCTTTTAGTTGGAATACTATGAGTCTAGGATACTCAAAACCTCTATATCTCCCTTAGATGGTGAAGATTTACTGTAATTATTAAAATCTTATGATATATATTTATCAGTAGAGATAATGATCTCCTTCAAGTGCTTCTCTCTCATGAGCTTTCTCTTCCTTGTTTCATGCCACTGATTATATCTGCCATCTAATTATATTACCCCTCAGTCGTGCACTCGTCTTAACCATAAACCTGTTGGCTGCCCTCAGTGTTTGAAAGAGACAGGAGAGGATGTGCACAGGGGAGCAGAGATGTATTAAAGGTGGGAAGTCGTATCCATCACATCAGATGTCTCACTGATGTTGAAAAGGGGCTTTATCCTCTGGCACTGACTGAGAGGGAATGAAACCGATGCTTGTCCTCTTCAGAGGCAAGCTGGTCCACAGAGTGTTGCTTCTGTTATTTCTTGACACCCCCTGTACGAGTTTCAGCCACAGTCTGCTGTGTGTCATTAAAACACATATGCTGGCTCCAAACACGCATTAGCTCCTGGTACAGGTTCCATGTGTTGTGTCTCCATATGTGTTTTTCGTCATAATTTTGATGCTGTTCTGGTGCCAGGTTTCCACTTTTCTTAACAGATCTAATAGAGGGAAAAAAATCCATTCCTATTCTTGGTTAAATTAATTAATTTGACTTATCATTGCATGTAAAAGATTAATTAGGATGAAAAGATATCATGAGACCCAGTCGTAGTTCGTTACACGGTTCAGAACAGTAAGGAGTTATCAGTGTGAGCTGCTGTGAAACGCAGAATCACAAATATCATACATACATCAGTTAATAAGCGCAGGAAGAAGAGCAGCCATGTAGAGGAGTATTTGCAGAGAAGATAAGAGTAGGGCTGCAATTATTGCAATTATGATTATTTTCATTATTGCTTGACCTGCAGATTATTTTATTGATTAATCGATTTATTATTTAGTCTATAAAACATTGGAGAAACCATGAAAATGCCTCATATTATCCTCAAGCATCAGGCAATCTCATAAATCATCAACCAACTGTGTAGAAACAAAAGATATTTACTTTACTATAAGCCAAGGAAAAGCAACAAATTCCTACAATTCAGAGGTTGAAACCATCAAACATTTGGCATTTTTGCTTGAAAATTGCGTGAATGATTACTCAGTTATTAGAATAGTTGCTGATTAATCCCTTGTTGCTCAAAAGATTTATCGTTGCAGTTCTAGATAAAAGAAAACTGGACATGTTCAATTTGGGACAAAGACACAGTGACAGTTGATTGTTTAAACATCACAGTTAACATGTTCATGCTGCACCACAGTGGCCTTGTAGAGATGAATACAAAAAAGTGTACTGAATTGAATTGACTGATTATGGAAATTAGAGATGGATGAAAGATGAGTAACAGGTACTGAGACAGACAGAGAGAGCAGGTCTGTATGAGTGTTGGACAGCAAAAGAAGCAAGAAAAACTAGGATGAAAATTTGAAAGAACACAGAACAGACTGCCAAGAGCTAGAAGGAGGTGGGTGTATTAATTTGTATGTTTACCCTTATGTATCACAGAGCTGAAGCAATCCATACATTTTTCCCTGTTTGGGATTCAATTAATATAAAAGATTATACAGTCAGATTTAGCCTGTAGTGATGATGTGTTAATATGCTCAGAGCCTGTTCAGTTTCTACTTCACTAGTACAAACATGACAAGAAGAGAAAGTGGGCAATGCTATTTTGAGGTTGTCGAGCCTTTTAAAGCTGATGTGGTCATTGCCACTCTGCCTTTCATCTCCTCTGGGCTGTGGGACAGCTTTATCAATAATTTAATGACACAATGCTCTTGAGTTGCTTTTGAGAGTGTGATCAATGATTCCCCTCACACACACACACACACACACACGCACTCACACACACTCACACAAATGCGCGCTCATTTTACTTTGACTTTGATGATGTGATGGCTTTGTTAACACCCCTCTTTTTCCCTTTCTCACTGCAGATTTTACGGAGGGCTGATAAAAATGGTAAATATTGCACCATCCAGCTCCTTTCTAACTTACACAAACACTCTCATCTGTCATTACTTCAGCCTCCTCTGTCTCGTACGTGAAAAATGATGCGCTGCACTTTCTCAATGAAATTCTGATCATGACTCTCTGCTGATACTCTTTCAGTTTCCATGGAAACAGGAAACTGACCATGCCCACTGAGGTTCAGTATCAGAGCATTAGTGAAGAAAAATGTCAAAAGCAGTTGTACCAGTTGGACACATTTATCGTGACCATCCGCACTTAATGACTTAGAGGTGTAAAGCTGGAGGTTCAAGGCAAAGTCTGCAGTTATTTCACCTCCACTGTCTTGTGCGGCGTTATGACAATGTGCATTGTAAACATACAAACATTTATTTTGTTAGCTAAGAGCAGCAGGTGTCTGCCCATTCATCCTGCTCCCCTCAAGCTAAATACCCTCTAAGAAATGCAGAAGTGAAATAATGCAGTGGATCTCTCATTTTTTACAGCACACAGGCCTTGCATTTTAATTTACTGAGTCTGATTTATACAAGTCGGACTAATAGACTGCTGTGCTTTTCTTGCATTTAAAAACTGAAATGAAATTCCTTTGGATTTCAGTGAAAACATTTTTAATAAATCATTTTCTGTTCAAAAAGCACTTTCCTTCACTTATGAGAGACACACACAGTAGACCTAGACACTATTTAAATAACTAATACAGAAGCTATTACGCATTTCAGTCGCCCTGAAATGCTACTAAAAGTGTAGATACAATTGGCTTTTCTTTGCTGGAGGAAGAAGACAAGATGCTTGATCATTTAAAGGAATACTTTCACATTTTGGGAAATTTTGCTTTGTTGTCCAGAGATAGATGAGAAGCTTGATGCCACATTCATGACTGTACTGTAATATGAAGCTGCAGCCAGCAATTGGTAAGCTCAGCTTTGCATCAAGACTGGAAATACGGATATCAAAATCAACCACTTTATAGCTTACCTCTTTAATATGTAAACAATAAAGCAAACAAAGTTATGTGCCAGACGACAGAAGCAGGAACTTCCTGGAGCCTCCTAAGGTCATGGAGGCAACCTCTCCTTGACAAGAAATAGTCCACCACACAACCCCCTTATTGATCTGGTTGGTCTGGTTTTAGAAGGTTTTTGTATGGACTGAGAAAACTATTCATAACGTAAATTTGTGAGCTTTGCATCGTGTATACACAGGAGGCGTAGTATAAGCAGCATGTTAGCGCAGCAGGAGCTTCCGTCCTCCATCTGTGTCTATACTGGATGCATTCAGGCACAGAATTGAGTATAGGTCACCTAGTTATCACTGTAGTTACCACTTCAGGTTGAATTGACTTGCATTTAGAGCGAGCAAAACGCAAGCTGTTACACTGCATGTGTTCACAGCTGGATTGGTTAAAGTAGGAGCACATTTATTCTTCCAGATGTGCATGAAACAGACAACTGAAAAACTGTGGCTAAAACACCTCCTGTACAGACACGCCGTTCGAGGGGCCGGTAGACGTATTGTGTTATCCTCAGACAAAACCAGGCTAGCTGGTTTCCTCTGTTAAGCTAAGCTAACCAACTGCTGGCTGTGGCTTGACTCTGCAAGAAAGCTAATAAGCATATTTCCTAAAACGCACTACTCCCTTAAGTTTCTGTTCTTAAAGTATTATTGCCTGTTTTTGGAAAACATATGCACTATGTATACATTATATAAATGTACTCTTTCATTAGCAGCCCTGAAATTCAAATACAAGTGTAATATGAACTTGACAGATGTTGTCTGATGCTCTTACAGTAATGTGTCTAAACCTTCAAATGTACAGTTTTCTTTGATGTGAGAAGGAAACAACATGCATCTATGGATAACCTCTTTTCATACAATAACACTGTTGATGCACTCTATGCTCAAGCTATTTTTTTTCCCAGAGAAATTAGGTACCCCCTGATGAAGGTTTTTATATAATGACAGCAATCCTAAATCTGGACAGGTCCATCATTTCCACTGTATCCACTGTTCTGCTATATGCATCAAAATTTTGTTTGTATAACTGTACACCGACGGTATCATTTTGTGTCAAACTAGCGCATGTAACCCTGCTGACACACACTTTCACAGTAAAAGTGAAATATTTTGTTCATTGTTGGTTTCACATGGTCACACCAGACAGATATCAGTGTTGTTAGATAAATAACTGGAATTAGATTTTATCTGACAAGTTAACAGGCAGATACTACACATCCTGTAACATACATTTTAAACATTTTGAATATAAATGATCAGAAATAGCTACTGAGAATCCATTATTCACATGGCATGACGTGCTTCATTATTCATTAAATGGCTGCCCCACGCTGCGAGTGATTTGATGTCTTGTCATGCAGCAAGATAAGAAATCATCCCACTTGTTTGTTTTTGGTGCTGTGCAAACAGCAGCATTTACATGTCAAGTCCGTTCCAAGATTATTTCTGAGCTCATCGACTGTGAGTCACCGTGTGTGAATGTGTGCGTTTGCATTTGTACATCCGTCAAAAGCAGCTCTTGCTCACATCATCTATAGTGGCATGACAGTCATACAGAACCTCAACTCCAGAGCAGGTCAGCAGTGGAAATTTAAAGAACAGGCACCTCATGTCACACAAAGAGAAAAACACCAGTGGAGAATTGTATGAAAAAAATGTTGTCTTTAGCCACATGCTTGATGCCATCTTTTTCTGATTCAGCCCCATGTTTTTACACCAATTTCCCAACAGAAAGACAACGAATGAAGTCGGTTCCACTGAACCAACTTTGCTACCGTTTTCCAATACACCTACAGACACAAACCAAACTGTTTGTCTCTGATTCATGTAAGGAATGTTTTAGGAAATGGTCACCTCGCCTCACAGGAAGCTGCAGTCCTGACTGAGCTGTCCTGACACCTTGCTGACAAGTCGCATTTGTGCTCTGTCCCCAGACGATGGGAAGCTTTCCTTTGATGAATTCAAAGCCTACTTCTCCGATGGAGTCTTGACAGCGGAGGAGCTGAAGGAGCTCTTCCACACAATTGATACCCATAACACAGAGTGAGTCAGTGAAATGCTTTATCTTATAAGTATTTTATTCCATTGAAGACAGAAGTCGATATCGTTCACAGCATCACAGCAGGTGATTTTTACCCAGAGGATGCATTAGTCATGGTGTATTACTGACATCTTGCCAAATGTTAATATGTGCTTTTATGTCTTTTACGAGATTTGGAAAATACTGTATAATCATTTGTGTGCTATGAAAATGATCTTAATGTGTTTTCAAACCATGTTGGACATTCTCTGTCAGCAGTGATGTTTTGTAAGAAATCCTGTTGGATTTGTTCAGCATTGTATCATATAGTGTCCAGAATATGATACATAACATGGAAAAATAAACTGACTCTTGTCATATAAAATATTCAGAGGAATTGAGCCACATTCTGATGAGAATTTTCTATTTATTCATAAGCTCAGTTTTGTTCGAGTGATGACAAGCAGACCAAGATGTGAAGAGAAGCACTCCAGGCAGTGTGGCTGTGTGTTGTTTCTCTGGAGGACACAGGAGACTCATGTCAAACAAATCTCTGTTTGCCTCTCAGCCTGTCTCACATTTTTATATCTTATACATAAGGGTTTCAGATAGGCTTGCATATATATTGCACCAATGCAGAACAATATTATTGTTAAACTATAATCACTGTGTATAGTGCATCTTAGTAGCTCCCAAAAGTCTTCCATGTCTGCCCTCTGCTCTTGAACATTTTGTCGAACACATCAATAGACTTTTTTACCATTACATAGTCCCATACATCCTAGCCAGAATTACCCTTATCAATCATCCTAAACACCATAGATACTTCTTAGCAACACTAGTACAATGTAACTTTGTTTTTTTCAAGTGCCATATAAATTATTATTGTTATTAGTCCTACACAGTAACTATAATATTTGCTTCATTACCGTTTTATTAATTATATAATACACATCTTAAATTTCCATTATCCTATTATATATAATAGGCTCAAAAAGGAGATTTAAATGCACACCATCACTGCTTTGCATTTAATGTGACTTGAATTCAAGGTCTCATTATATCAGTTGAGTTAAGCAAGCGTGAATATCGATTATGCCTTTTGTGCAGTCTTGCTCTGTAGGCAGCCTGTAAGACCCTCTTTGACACTTTCCGTTCCACCTCAGCAGCTGAAACCTGCTAACAGCCTCATGGAGGAGGCAGGGAGATCACTGTCATGTCAGGAGAGCAAGGTGATACAGAAGTGACTGAAACTAAATTAATACCCTGTTATCATGCAAAGACCAATGCTTATCTGGTTAAACTGAAAGTAAATAGTACTGTAGGTTATTATCACCCTCATGGAAGATGAAAGCTGTAGTCTAGCAAAGTCAAACAGGGGGAGAGGGGGATTAGTCTCTGAAGCTGTTGTCACTGTCCAAAAACTTTTAGATGAATGACAGAGGAGGACTAAGTCTGCAGCCATGCCAGCTAGCTTCGTAAGCATGAACTTTCTATCCAATTTGGTCACCTTATGTTGGCCATTTGGTGAACTCGCAAAATTAAGATGAGAGTTTTAGACCATGAATGCTGTGGCCATGTAAAGGAAAGATGCCTGATTGTGCCGAATAATGCTGTCTGCAGCGCAGTATCAGACAGGCTGTGCTGTCTGTGTTGTCTGAGTGTGTAGACTGTGTTGGTTAATAGTTGTTTTCATAGGGTTCACCCTTTAGCAATTAGTGGCTCACTGTTGGGTCAGTCGTTACAAACTCAAGCTGTGCAGCCCAACGTTGTTCAAACCCACAGAACTTTTAAAATTGTATTGTCTTAATTCTATTTTTGTAAAGATTCCAAAAATATCAGAGTGAATATCAGGGAAATGTGTTGAAAGCCAGTAAACACACAGGGCTTTTAACAATCCAAAGCGTATGGTCTAAAAGCACATGGCAGTTGCTGGTCAATCATGCAATCATTTTCCGCTGCCTCAAGACAGCAATGCACCAACAATTCACCTGAACACACTTTATTTTAAGAACAACACACTAATGGGCACTCAGATGGGCACCAGCGTGTTTGCTATTTACACAACATGAGTGGTGGGTGGTCTGTCTGAAACAGGCAAAGACATTTCCAATTCACTTTGCGCCGAATGAACAATAGGGCCCCCAAAGTCCGGGGTCTTACATACATAGGCTACTTTTACTTCACTAAAGGATCTGAATACTTCCTCCACCACTGCTTTTCATTTGTGGATGAAGGATTTGCAGTTGCAGTTACACACAAGTGCTCAAATGTGCAAGATTAATGGAATTATTATATTTCTGTTGAACTAAGCACTGAGAGAAAAACACACTTATTCATCATGTTGCTAATAGCCTTTCCATACAGTTGTAGTCAGCACTTCACTTGTGTGTGGTCCATTAGTAAAAAATGTACCTTAAAATGTCAAAACAGCCAAGTTCCCTGCAAAACAAGTAAGTGCTTTTTAGTCTGTTACTCAGTTTAGTATCTAACCTCTGCTTTACCTCCTCTGTACTTGTCTCTCCTCTGTGGCTCTAAGTGTTTTCTCCTGTTTGGACCAATTGATTGCTGTAGCACTCCCCCCCCCCTGTGAACGACAGTGTGAAATACAGCCTCATTCACTTTGACAAGGATGTCTCCTTTGTGTCTCTTGAAGCTATCTGTGCAGAGGATACAATGCTAATTGTCCATTTTGAAATGATCTCTTCGCCCCTTTCGTCCTCACCCTTTTCTTTTGCTCTTTTTTCTTTCTTTTGTCATTTCTGTCTCTCTTTTTCAGACACACACACACACACACACACACTCAGACCTCACTGAAACATACTCATGCTTTGACATTCATCACAAACAGCTGAAATTCCTGCTCCTATTTGTCATCACATGCTGATTCATGAAATCACAGTCTGTCCAGGAAAAATGTTGCCGGGATGAAAGATTAGTCTGTCACCTCCTTTAACCTTGGAAACATATGCTTTTGAGAAATTCTCTTTATCTAAATATCTCTCTCATTTTTTGTCTTCCAGTAATGTGGACACTGATGAACTCTGTGGTAAGTTGAGTCTTCATCTAAATAAATGCAACTTTCAATTTTAGCAATAAGAAGCTGTACTGTTCTACTTGCTTTACCTTGCTTTACCTCACAGTCAGCAGCACCACAGACTCAAATGCAATTTGACATTTCCCCAGCATAAGGACAGAGCCATGTTGGACGTGGTCACATGCTCTATGACCAAACCCCTACAGGCTGTGTGACTGAGGTGTCACACCAGTGCTGCTTCAACAAAGCACCTAAAGCCCTGTCCAAGCTGTTTAACTTACAAAATGCTTCCTTTTTTTGTCTTTAATCTGTGAAGAGTATTTCTCCCAGCACCTCAGTGAATATGAGAATGTTCTCGCTGCCTTAGAAGACTTGAACATGTCCATACTGAAGGCAATGGACAAAACAAAGAAGGTAAGAATGAATGAGCAGAGAATCAGATGAGCTAAGGTCATTATATATAACTTCTTAAAACGTACATGTATCCTTGGTGGACACTGGAGAGCCTGTCACCACTGTAAAGAGTGGGTTAACAGTGTGTGTGTGTGTGTGTGTGTATGACGTGTGTGTTTCCACTTGACTGACTTATGACTTTGAAAACAAGGGGTGTGATGTTTGTGGCAAGCTGTGTCACTTTGGTGACAGAAATTAAAAAAAAAAAACTGCAAAAAAAAAATCTACTAAAATTAAGATGCCTTTCTGTTCAGGGTGCACACATCACAGTGGCATCTCATGCTGTGCACATAATGATAATAATAAGAGATGTTTGATTTACTCACAGTGTGGCCTGAACTTCATGCTGCAAATCTCTCCCAGCATGCTCCTGTGCTGCCCAGCTGGCTTCCTCAGATCTCCCATTAGTCAGATTTCCATTACAGAGCCATAAAGGACAAGCCAGAGCTCATTCAGGCCACTAATGAACCCCAAGAACAAAACATGTTATGATTCTTTTTGGGCCTGTTGCCAACATAGATGAGGAATTTAAATGGGTTATGGCTGCGTTAGAAAACAAATACTCCTTTTGATCATTCTTTGTAACCTCTTGATCTTACTGTAGAGCTGTGGCTAAAGCTGAATACCTTTTACATTATCAGAGAGGAGAAGAAGAAGGATGATGGTGGCAAGGGAGGGAAAGGCAAACAGGCAGAGATGGAGGTATATTATCAGAGATGACAGGAGGGAGAGCTTATTTTTCTTTCTGCCACCCTCTCTGTAGTGTCTCATCTGACACATATGACACATGCTGTGAAGCTCAAATCGCCCCTCAGATCTGCACTGATACAGACATGTCACATTGTGGCTCCTTTAGAAACGAAGAGTGTGGGAGTCAAACCGTTCAGTGGTAGTGTTTTTATTGGCACAGGAGCAGGTTACACATGTAGATATCCAACTTCAGCAGTGGTGACAAATGCAAGTGGTAACAGCAGATAAAGTTTTTGGCTTAGTAAATGTTTGGACACTTAATAAACAGAAAAAAATTACAGCAGCGAGGAGAGATTTTAACAGAATGGTGTCAAATAATGCATCAGTTCAGGAGGTCCATATAAGACAACATGCAGTATACATAAACCTTGTTGTATGAAACCAATTTATTCCATTGAAATAGGTATTTCACTCCAAGTAAAAGGGCTTTTTTCTTGAAACTGATTTCAACAAGGTTGGACCTGCAGGAGCACACCAGTGAGTTACATGTGCCTGTAATTCAGCATTCATTTCTACAAAGGAAATGAACCATACAGATACTTTTGCAATCCCTGTGCAACCTCTCTTAAAACTCAACATGCGGCGAGCTGCAATGAGGTGCGAAAATCAAATTGCACCTCAAATCATTTTCTGTTCTCCAAGAGAGTAGTCGAGAGCAGGAAGTGAGACAGCAGGAGAAAAAGAGGAGAAACAGCAGAGGCAGTAGGGACGTGAATTTTAAGGTCTTGCTGTGGAGTTTTTAAAGCCTAAAGTCAGTTTTCACAAAGTAAACAGGAAAAACAGGATAAATCAATTTTTTTCCATTAACACTCTTCAAGTTGTTACCTCACAGACATGCAATATGAAATCGATATTTGAGCTCAGATAAAAACAAATTACTCTGCACAAATTGAGCAGAACTGAGGAGTTATGGAGCAAAGGAATAACTTTAAAATCAAATTACTGCACTGGACTGTGAAAGAGAGACAGGACGCTGCTGATGTCTCCCCACGAGCCTTACTCCTTGAAGCCTAAATCATAGTTTCCTCTGGTATGAAGCATGTGTGAAGCCACAAAATGAATCATAGCACAAGAACAGAGAGATAAAACATATAATATGCTGCATTTCTCTATTGGCTGAGCAAGAAGAACAGATGCTGCATTAGTCACAGACTGAAGCTCAGTCAAACTCTATATGTATTTGAGTGGGTGGTCTCTGGCTGTGGATGTGGGTGAGGGGGCTGGATGTACGTGTGTGAGGTGTTTCTTTTTTTGCACTGCAAGATTGTTTGTGTGCTGTGTGCACGCGTCAAACATCCATGCACATGTGCGGGGGAGCTGGAACAAGATTGTGCCTCTAAATCAGAGCCAAACACATATAGATATCTGTTCAGCTACACTTGAAGTCTCATTTTGCAAAGGTATTAAAGCCAAAGCTATTTACAGCTTTACCATACGCAACCTCCATCTTTGGCTTTGGCTCCAAATTTTTCCTAGCAGTTCTAAGCTGTTTCTCACCTGTACATAGAGGAAGTTGGCTGAGTACTCACACTTCACAGTTGCTGCAGAATTAGGGCACAACATTTTTTTCATAAGGCAAAAGATTTATTGCTACATAGAGATACAGACTGCACACACACACACACACACACACACACACACACACACACGTGTATGTGTATATGTATATATGTATGATCTATTAACATGCAGGTGTAACCATGCCAATCACCATGCTTAATGACTGAATGATCAAATACCATCAGTTAGCTTGGCATAATCCAATATTTGTAACTCACTCTAAACTGTATTCAAACTTCAGTTTCTGAAACATATATTTATCCATGTTTGCTTTAATTAATATTCAAAGTCATACCTACAGTTGCACGTTTTAACCCTTTAAGTTTATGTGTTGAATGTGTTCAGTAACAGTTGCTTGTTTACACATCCAGCAGTCATGGAGCGACATTATTCTCCCTTTTCTCTGTTTTTGTCTCCACTACCTCTCTCTGTAGCTGTTAATGCTCCACTACGTTCAACAGGTTGGTGCTAACTGTGTCTGTCTGCTGTTTGGCGTTGAACAGCTAGTGTACAGTGGGTTTCTTGCTGCTGTTGCAGCTGAAAATGACTCAGCACAGTCAAAGCGCAGTCAAAGTGAACCAGAAAATTTAAGTCGCGTGTCAAACAGATAAGCAACGAGCTAAAATTCATAAGGTGATGATTCTCTGTAAGTTCATCGCTACAAGCAACCCCTTTCACGTTGTCATATTGTTTCCACGCTGTCATTTGACATATTTTCACTATATGGTGAAATCTAATTTGGCAAATCACTGGTTTGAAATTAGCCTGTAATTTCTAGGAAGGATCTTTCACACAAACTCAGTAATGCGTTTATGAATAGCTGGTGCAACCCAGGTCCCAGTTCTGCCAAATCACTTTAAGGTGACCTGTTAGATAGAATTCCTCATGTCGACCAGGTAGTTTTTGACTTTATTTGACGACAATTTGCAATCAGGATTTTAAAAATACTGTGGTAAAATCATCTGGCAAAGGCAGGGTGAGGAATGATTGCGCAGCAGGGAGGGGGGGTATGTCGTCACATTCCTGACTAAAAGGCTTAAATAGCATGAATTGAGCAGCATTGTGGGGTCAGAGGAAAGACTTGTGGAACACTACATGGCACCATTTCTGACAAAGCTTTCATTTGACCTTTTGTACGGTCAAAAATGAAAGATGAAGGCAAAAAGGAAAAGAATCAGGCTGCTGTTTTGTTGACGTGGACACACTCACACTCACACACACACATGCACACACACACAAACACACACATACACAAAAGTACAGATCACAGGGGGTAATCTATGCTCAGATGGTAGACAGGAGACTGACCTTTACCAGTTTTGTCGTGACTCACTCTCCCTCAATGAATGTGCACGCATGTGTGAGTGTGTTTGTGTGTTTGCTAAAAGTTAAAAATTCTGAGGATCAAACAAAAAAACCTATGACCAACAACGATTCTGGGTCTTAAAACACAACACTGCAAAAAACAGAGATTTTTTGTAATGTGTTCTTACAGAAAACAGAAAACTCACATTTTAGGACAAGCCGTTTAATCTTTGATCAGATATGTTGGTGAGAGGACCGATGGGAAATGCCTGAGACTAATGATCTGCTCTGTATTCTGGACAAGCTGCTGGGAGTTCGGCTCTCTCAGTCGAAGTCTGCAGCTCAACATGCTATAATTAGGGTGTGTATGTATGTGTGTGTATGTGCGCTTCAACGGTCTGATAAACACATACTGCTTTTAAAATCAAACCATCTTCATTGTACTTTCATAAAAGCAGTAATTACCAACAGCCAGAAACACTGAAATATATTTAATTTCTCTCCCTCTCTTATTCTCTCCGTCACGCACACACATTCCTATTCATGCATTAGTCATCCTCTAATCCAACTAGTATTGACGTTTCCCTTCAAACCTCTCATTGTTAGTCAAGTGTACAAACAGTTGTGGTGCTGAAAACTGTGGGAGCAGGTGCGTTGTGCAAACAGGAAACTCTGGTGTGCTGATCATCATTCATGCTCCGCTTTTATTAGATCCAAAACAACACTCAGCCTTCCTGTTCTGGTCCAGATGTAGCAAATGACGCCTCTACAGAATGTCATTTTTTTTCCATTACCTTTCTGAACAAAAAAAAAAAATGTGTCCTTCACTCACAAAATGACTAGTACTTCTTGGTGTGGAGGACGTTTTTCTGAGATGCAATTCTGACTAAAGGTGCAGATGATTGTTTCACATATTTGATGTTTGTTTTAGAATACTTTTCAGCATAATAGAAAATGTAAACACGTCATCCACCACAATATATGCAGACACCTGCTGTGCCAGTCAGAAACAAGATGCTTGTATCTTTATAGTAAAAATGGATTAAGTGATTACTTGTATGTGGAGGTTGGTTACCCTTCTCTCTGGTGTCTGTCACATTTCAGCTCATTATTTTTGGTTTGTTTTGGTTTGGTTGTTTGGTTTGTCAAGGGCCCAGAAATATGAAGCCAAATACATGATATATTGCTCTGTGTCTGCTGGATGTGTAAATAAGACTGTTTGCTATCCTGTTTATCCAGGAACTTTATGAAATGATAATATTTCAGTGTTTACAGCTTGTTCCACTAGTGGCCAAAAATCCATTATTACCAAGTTCCAAGGAAATTCATTTTCTGTGATTTCACATTGTGATATTATGTTTGTCCTTCAATAAGAACATTCAAATTAGGCTTATTCAATGTGATTTCAATGCAATAACAGAACAAGATGAGAACAAGATGCATATTGTGAGGAAGTTTATCGACATCAGACCAGTTTTGCATTGTCAAGGCTGATGCACAGACACAGATCTTCAATTCATTAAGGACTTTAATGAATGAATGAATGAATGAATGAATGAGTTGTTAGCTAGTCTAAAGTAAAATGTATTAAGTGCCCAGAAACTGACGTCCTCCCAGTTTTTATGGGTATTAAACTGTACCCATTCAAAGATGTTCGTCCTACATGTTTGCTTTCATCTGTATTGTTCTGAAGTCAGTTTGCTGACATTAGACCAGCATGATTGATCAAACATAATTTATGGGGTGGATTTCAGCAAATGAGAAATTTAGAATGTGAACACCAAGGATTTGACATTTTCCCTCTCCTATTCTTTCTCTTCCTCTCCTCTAGTGCCTACAAGAATGATCTTGTAGGCATCTTTTAATTAGCAGGGCTGGTCAGGGCACTGAGTGACTCTTGGCTGGCATGTGAAACTTGTCACAGCTCCCCTTGTTCTACTCCATCATTCTTCCCACTCTAATTCCTCCTCCTCATCTTGATTGACAGGATTATCAGGAGTCCACCCACCTGGAGCAGTTTGTGACCCGCTTCCTACTGAAGGAGACAACCAATCAGCTTCATTCACTTCAAAGCTCGCTCGAGTGCGCCATGGAAACCACAGCCGAGCAGACTCGCCAGGAGAAGTAAGAGCAAAGACCTCTCAGGTCCTTCTCACACACACACACAATTAGTCTTTAAAACATAGACAAAATGTAGCGTACAATAGCACCCATAATTACAGTTGTCACAGATAGTCTAATAATTTTGTCCAAACCACACACTCTAATTTACATCTCATATTATAGACATAAGTGATGCTTTTATCCAAGGTGCTATGCAACAAAACAGTTTCTTACCCTGTTAAAACCACCAGCTCTTCCCTGTAATCCATCAGATATCTATAGTCCTTTGTTTATTTAATCACAGTGCAGATCCCCTTCCTATGGGGAAATATGAGCAAATGGAGGGAACAAATTAAAAAGGGACTGTTGCTAAGACATGAGAGAAATGAAATATGAATAGGTAGCATAACACACTTGAATACCAGGAAGATGGTTATATGTCAAAACAGAATCAAAATACTGAAAAACAAAACAAACTAGGTGGCAGTAAATACATGCTATTGATTAATTATGGGGCAGCACAGTGGTGCAGTGGTTAGCGCTGTCGCCTCACAGCAAGAAGGTTCTGGGTCCTTTCTGTGTGGAGTTTGCATGTTCTCCCCGTGTCTGCGTGGGTTCCCTCCGGGTACTCCGGCTTCCTCCCACAGTCCAAAGACATGCACGATAGGTTAATTGGTGGCTCAAAATTGCCTGTAGGTATGAATGTGAGTGTGTGTGGTTGGGTGTACCCCACCCTTGCCCAGTTTCAGCTGGTATTGGCTCCAGCCCCCCCGCAACCTGGTTTGGATAAGCGGTTAAGAAAATGCATGGATGGATGATTAGTTAAGTCAGTTATTCGATTGGGCCTACTCCAACTTTGTCCTTAACTCCACTAGACTATACTAAGATTTATGTATGCCGTGTTTGCATGACAGTTCGACAATCAGAATATGACCTTAATTTGATGAACCATGGAATACATTCATGATGAACTTATTAGCATCTTTATATATGAACTGACTGATAATGAACACTGACCCGCTGGCTTTCTGTGTGTGAGAAGAACTGATGATTAAACCTGAGGCGCAGGGGGCTCTGTGTATACGTGTGTGTGTGTGTGTGTGTGTGTGTGTGTGTGTGTGTGTGTGTGTGTGTGTGTGTGTGTGTGTTCATGTTCATGGTGTATTTAAAGAATAGGTGATGACGTATCTTTTTGCATCCCATCACCTGTCTGACTTCACACTTGAGCTACAGCTTCAACAGCTAACAAGCAATTTGTTGCTGACCTCTGACAACCCCAGAGAAACAAACTTTACTTATGACCCTTTATCACTGTGTTGATCTATTAAAAAGTAATAAATGCAGTTTAATTTCCAGCTCACGTTAAAATCCAGACTGACATTTTGACAGCAAATACTGCTGCATTCTCTGCTGCTCTACACTGCTTTTAAAAAAATCTATTAATGGGTCTCTATATTCAAACAGCTCTTGTCCAATGGTGGAACGGTGTCTAAAATAGAGGTGTACAAACAAATCTTCAAAGTGAAGTGACTATACTGATTTAGTGAACACCATTGTCAGCTCAGCTGTGATTCACTCTAGATTACTTTCTCATTAAAAGAATATTAAAAGACTGTGAAAGCCACAGAGTCATATTTGATCATTCAGTCATAACTAATATAAACAATTGAGCTATTAATTATTAACCTTATGTACAGTGCATCAGCTAGTTTTGTACTAAACTAAACGTAGATTGGACTGACAACAGACTGAATGTACTGCTGAAGACTCAACAGTGCTGCTATAAACTGCTGTTATACGAACTGAAGTGCATTTGAATGGTGATGAGTGAACCAACAATATCGTCAATAACTACAGTATGAGTCCTTGAACTGAACTGAACTCAGTAAACTGATTCAGTCAGTGTGGAATCAGTCTACCTCAAGTCTGGAACCCCCTCCCTCCACACCCCCAAAGGGGGCCTGTATCTACACTATGTCAAATAACTTTTAAAATGCTATTTCCATGTCAAACATGACCACCCACTGCATTTCCAGATCACTGAAACACAAATTTGTGTTTGTGCTGTTTTAATTAGGGTGGAGGGCTGAAATGGAGGGAAAAAGATGTGTTTATTGATTTAACCAACTTAGTATGAGCGTACTCTCAAGCACTTTTTGACCATCCAATGAGCACTGAGTTTTGTTCGAGGCATACTGAGCTGTTAACTTTCTGAAAACTGGCAATCTGACAAGCACATCCACTTTAGACAGTGATTAGTCAGGTGTGTGGAGGTGGGAAAGTGGGCAAGAATTTACGTTAGCTCTCTTTTTTGAATCCCTCTTTACTTCCATCAGTTTTTCGTGTGTACAGCCAAGTGTAACATGATGCATTTGAGAAACTGTGCCCCTTTATCAGCTTTTTTAATTGCAGCTCTCCTCTCTCTATGACGGCTCTACCTTTGAGTGTGGATATTCTTAACACTTTTACCTCCGACGTGTTACGACAATATGAGTCACTTCATCTCAAGATTATCCCAGCTTTTATTGTCCCGGGCTCTGCCTTCGATATGTTTGTCTACATTATGTTCACAACTGACAATATCATGACATACTATTTCAATATTTCTCAAATGTAACTGTTGCAGCATTTCATCAACTCTAGTAATAATAGTTGTTTTTGTTTGACATGATTCTGCATGACTTCAGTTTAAAAGGATCCCTTTGTGGATTCTTTGTGCTCTTCATCATGTCTTTTTCTCACCATCACTATGTTTACACTTATTCTCAGAGGCAGAAAATGATGGGCTTGGATAATCAATAATTGAGTCAGAGACCCTCACAAACTCTTCCCTTCTTCCCTTTCTCTTTTCACCTCCTCTTAATATCTCTTTCTCTCTATTTCTGTCTCATGTTATTTCAAAGTGTTACTGTCCCTCACTCCCAGAGCAGCTTCGTCTCCTCCGTATCCATCTCTGAATTGCCACACTTAAGAAAGTCCCTTGTGCACCTGAATTCAATCACTCTGTTCTTCCAAACATCTAGAGGATCTGGCTGTTTCTCTGGTGGCTTTAAATAGTGTGAGGAGGCTGCCTGTGGACAACCTGGAGCTCATATTCATGTATGCTTGGCTCAGAGGCATAAAATAAAAATGCCTCACCAAGAAAGGTTTTTGTTGCGTGAAGCATTTTTGTTTGTTGATCATTAATGTCCCAGTGATTACTTCAGATGCCTTTAAAACTCAAAACAAAGGTAGTGGATCTTGTTCAGCCTTCACTAATTCCAGCCACACAGTTTTCCCTCCTGCTCTTAACCTTCCCGTTCCTCCCTCTCAGTTGACATAAAAACTGTGGGTGAACATGATAATGGGCAGGCTGGAGGTCAATTAAAGTCGCTACATAGCTGAGAATATGACTCACTGGCAGACCAAGAGAGACCTGTCCCACTCCTCCTTCGTCAAGGATAGAGACATGTTATATGATGCGATACGATACAATGTGATACGATATGATGCACTTTATTGTCCCCTTGGGAAATTTTTTCTTGGGCTAGTGTAACTGCATTTAAAAAATGTCATTCTACATTTTACATACAGAGTACGTTGACATGCAACTGTGGCTGGTGGATTATTTACACTGCATTTCTCCCAGATGTGGAGAGGAGGATTTAAAATCTCTTATGGTGTCATATGATTCAAGCAAACTGTTCTTAAGAAAAGGTGATCATTCTGAAATATGCTTAGAGGGATTTCAGTACTGAATGCCTTTACCTAGAAAGTGTAAATATGAACTATTAAACACAGTTTATGTTATATATGTAAAGGATAAGTAATGAAATGGAACTGTACAAAAGATTGCTGTGTAAAGTCTCAAAAATTAAGAGAGGTTGAAAGAGAGCCTTTTTTCAAGAGCCTTTTCTCCACAAAAAATAATATTCACAACACACACACACACATCTGAATGTGCGTGTGAATTCACCTGCACAGACAAACGTTTCCCCGCAGTCACCCTGAGGTCTTATCAAAACGTGGGGCCGAACAACTCGACAGCAGTAAGACAAATCTTAGGTGATGTCTCCCTGCGGCTGCATGTACCTTGTCACTAGCATTAGCATCACCCTCAGACCAACACGACAAAGCCAAGACAAATTTTGGCTCACTAAATTTATTCTTAGCGAAGACAAACATTCATGACACTATGGGCCTCACTTACTTGGGTGCCATTTTAAACTGTAAAAGGAAAAAAAAAACATGTAAGTGGGAAATAGTGTCAGCATTTCAGCTGTATGTCTCAAACCCACAAATGCAAAAATCACAAGTGATCCTTTGTCTTTTTTTTTTGTACAAATGAGTACACACAAATAGCACTTATTACAAAGTCACATTTTCTGTTTATCTTTGAGAGTCAGCAGATAGTTGAGACCAAATTCTATTGAATATTATGCTTCATTGTGGGGCACATCTGTTATATGTTGAGTGCAGTGCGCCAGATAAACTGCAGAAAAGAAGGTCATTTAATGTGAATTTTACAGAGGGTTTTTATAGTCACGTAGTGTGTGTTCACAGTAACAACCACTTTGAAAGGGGAAATTTGTGATGTCAGAATAATTATTGTCTTGTTTTGACTCCAGGCAGGGCCCCCCGAAGCCAGAGGTTTTGTCCATCCAGTGGTCAGGTCGTCGCTCCAATCGTAGGCTTCAGAGGAACAGCAGCCTATCTCCCAACAACCCACTCCTCAGTCTCGTCAATTCAGGTGAGTTTATATGTTCTGCTGTCTAATGCTGAGTTTGAATAACTAAACATCACTTGGCTCTGTCGTCTTATATTATGTTTCATTTTGTTTCAGTGCATCCTGTTGTGTTTTACAGAGCTTCAGTCTTGAGTTATGTCGTCTTGCAACTGTCAGCAGCAAAAAAGCTTCTTAACTAGAGTCAGTGTGTGTCCACAGGCCAGAGAGCAGAGTGAAGAGAAAGTGAAGCGAGAGACAGAGAGAGAGAGAGCTGAAAGATGATTTCAATGTGTATGTTTCAAAAGCCACTGAAGTCTCTGGCTCTTTGCTGGTGATCAGGTGAAGGTAGATGTTGGGGGGGATGAGCATGTTTAGAAAGAGAAAACTATGTCTGTCAGTGATTTTCTGAAGTTTGCATTATTTTGTATAAAAGTACACTTATTAGCCTACACAGGCATCTGGGGAGGCACACTGCCTCAGCAGTCCATATTAGAGCCTCTCCTTCTGAGCATGCAAAAGAAAATATTTGAGGAAACAGCTTGACACCTTTACGCCTTTAGTGGAATAAAAGAATATTGATCAAGAGATTGATCACAGATGTTTGGTAGCCTTGTTGGAGATTATTGGACATTGGATGCATTCTTTGTTACAGTGCTATTTGGTGTAGTAAAGTTTTATCACATCTAACACTTTTAATTGTAATGTCAACATAACCATATTCACTGTTAAAGTGCATTGATTTTTCTTGTACACTAATTGCAAAACAGTATACTAAGAAGATTAGTATGTAGTACATCCTATATAGAATTTGTTTGGATTTGGGACCAATGGCTTTCAGGATATTCTACTCTGCTTAATGATTTTCTTTTTTCCCCACTTTTTTTTTCCATCAATTTTTCAATGATCTTTCAGTGATGTAACCCGGTCTGATTGTTGTATGTAGTCAACCATTGTTCGTACCAATTTCATTCTATCAGGACAAGCAAGGCAAGCAGTGCTGGTTATCACTTAAGGCAAAACATAGACGTAAATTTGACCGATACCAAAGTGGAAGTGATATCTCTCCTAGAACAGCATTTTGTCCCATACAGGATCTGATATTGCCACCGTTCTCAGATCAGTTGCGATGCAACACACATTGTTACATACACACCTACTTGCATGTGGAAACTGTACTCGTCCATTAGAAAACTACTGTTGATATCATGAAAAGGTTTATTTTGGTCTGGTTAATTTTTCTCGTTGGTGGAGTAAACAGCTGGATCGCTGTAGTGGGTTCTTCAGCTCTGCTTCCCTATCTGTAAAACTTGCACACAGTCAGTTCTCCATTACACCTGCATTAGGGCACCAGCTTTGGTTGCTAGGAGATCTGTGAAACAACTGCAGAGCCTCTATAAACTTTGATTACAAACCTCAAAGCTTTTCTATTGATTGGCATGGCCATGCATTGCATAAGATGAAAGGAAAACGTGAAATGCCTTCTGGGATACTGCTACCATTTTAGAGTATTCAGTTCAAACAATCAATGGAGGGAAATTGGTTTTAAAATACACATTTCATTCCTTCACATTTGTTGTTTACTCTTTCCGTCTGAAATCCATCCTCCTCTCTGTGTCTCCTCAAGGTGTTTATGATGAGGACAGCCAGTGGATGATCCAGGTCAACAGACTGCAGAAGCTTATCGACCGCCTAGAACAAAGGGTGACTTCCTTTCCCTGAACCTTTCCATGCTTCTGCTTCTCTCCATCTGTCTCCTCTCACCATCCCAGCCATCTGGTCTTTACATGACTCTCTCAAATTAACTACAAATCATGGCAAATGGATTCACAGCAATTATCAACTAATTAACTCAGCCCAACAACACCCTCCCACATACAAACACATACACATATGTGCAGTATACAGGAAATGTGAGCCGCACAAAAGCTGATATATCTACATGTGACGTCACATTAAATCTGTTGAAAAGATGTTGTAGCGCTCCGAATCTGGAGCATCTTCTTTCTCTATGGTGACCTGGTGAACCCAGACAAGCTTTGACCCTTTTTGAATTGAACTGTGTTGTTTTCTTTTATTATTACATTTATTATCATATTTGTCCCAAAGGGGAAGTTGGTTGTTCAGCAGTGGAGGAAAAAGCACATCAACACAACATTTAAATACAAAGAATAGTACAAACATATAGTACATAAGTTAACACAGTTTTGAAATAACCTACAAGATATAACATTTTGAACCCAGTTTTGGAATACTGTATGTGATACTGCTGCCATTCATTCCCTCCTGGTGGCTGCAACGAGGACTACAATCCATCATAGCTTCCAGCAAAAGACTACAAAACCCACAGTCAGCAGGACAGCTGGGACAATGGTTGCTGCCTGGCTTACATTATATGAGCTGATTGCTGTAGTGATGGAAAAGAAAGAGAAGCGAATAGAATATGGGAGGCAGAGAAAGGACAGAGGTGGGGCAGAGAGGGACAGAGCTTTTCTTATATCAGTAAAACAGAGACACAGAGTTTTTATATGTTTTTTTTTTATGTTCTGGCTGAAGAGAATTAAGTTAACCTGTTCTGAGAAGAATGAATACTGTATATTGAATTTAAGCTGAAACACAGCACCTCACTGTCTTCACTTCCTGCTTCCATGCCTCAAAACTTCAAGAGAAAAGCTCCATACCTCACAGGACATCACAAGATGGCCAAAAGCAGAACACAGGCAATGAGACAAGGCTTTGTCAAAAAGTAGTTTTTATTTCCACTTGTGTTTACAGCTTTTTTTCTACTGCCCCCAAGTGGTAAAAAAAAAATTTCTGTTATTGTATGTTTAGACTTTAGCATCATATCATCGCATATTTCCTCTTCTTCTGTAGGAGATCCGCCTGGAGCCTGTTGAGGAGGAGGTCTTGGAGAGCAAATCGGTTAGTTCATCTTATTTCTTCGACTTTTCTACTATTTTGCTGTGGTGACCACTGTTTGTGACTCTGTTCTCAAGTAGCGGAGTAATACCGAAAGCAAGGGCACACCAGAGTCTTTATGGACTTACTCACATAGTCTCTGTCCGCACTGATAATAGGTGCTCAGCGGTTGTCATAGAAACAGCAGAGCTGAAACTTGTTAGAAGCATTTTTCCCCCTCTTCCTTTGCTCTGTCTTTATCTTTAATCTTTCTGTGTAACACCCAGTATTCAGTTTTCAAGAGGAGGCTTCTCGTCACTGAAGGAGCAGACACAGAGGTGTGGGGACATGTGAGGTAGAGAGACAGAGCAAAAAAGGAGGAGAGAGTAGTCCCTCTGAAATAGTTTGACAAATTCATTGCTTTATTGCCAGTAACAGCTTTTTGCATTACAGTGTATTGACAGTATAAATGCAGTAATATTAGGAAATATATTTGTTTTTCCCCATGTGTAAACCTACTGATAAATTAAATGTCCTTCAGGCTTGTGTTTGTGTACAGTGTGTAGTGTGTTTTATCTATTCTTACACAGTGTGCAGGTGTGTGTGTGTTTAACCTCAGTGTCCACGTAATGAAGCAAAGGAAGACTGTTATTGACACCAAAGCTTCATATCACTCATTTCATGGCTGAGAAACTGTCGGCTGACTCAGTGACATTTACAGCAGGCAAACACAAGCACTCGCAGGAGGATTCCTCCTCAGCTCCAGAGGATAAACACAATTATATTTTTTGAAATACTGTGGGACAAATTTAAGGTTACAACTAAAATGTAAAAAAAAAAAAAGCATGTTATGTTTGTGGAAGTGTGGAAATCCTTTTCTTGTGAAAATCTCAAATATAACACATGGTTTTTTGGTATTTTGCAAGTAATACATTTATATGATGGAGACATGTTATATTTTACATGTGAAATGCAAGACATAACATGATACAGGAATGTCATACATGGCCTCACATTTCATAATCATTTGTCATAAATCTGCCATAAATAATTGCCAGTGTAAATAGAAGATTCATGAATCCCAGTAAATTCTAATTCTGTCCCACGTGGCAGGAGACATGCCACATGTGGTCTCATTCTTCTCCAGGCTATTGAAACAGAGCATGGCGCTGAAATGAAATCTGTTGAACTCCATCTTGAACACAGTCTGACAGAAATGGTGTGCTGATGATATTTCTATCCAGGGCAATGGGACAACAGAAGTCTCATTCATCCATGAATGAAGCAGACCATTATTTATTTTGTGTGGATGGCCTATTGAAAAAAATCTTCTGCCATATGGATCATATGTTCCTGTATGTTCGGCATTTTTTGCTGAATGAGTTTGAACAAAAACCGGACATACTAAAAACATACAGGCCCTCTTTTCCTCTGTGCCTGTAAAACGTTGGCACCCAATGAACATAACAAAAAAATGGTGAAAAATTTCCCCAGCTCCATGGTGATGTCTTCAAATGTTTCAATAGTTGCTGTCAATATTCTCTCAATCAACTAATCAATTATATTACTAATCATTTCCAGCTGCTGGATCTTCTTTTATAAAGATGTGAGCAGCAAGGACATTAATGCTGTCCATAACTGTTATCTACAATTAATGATTATTTTCATTATCAATAAATCTGCCAATTTTTTTGATTAATCAATTTTTCTGTCAGTATAATGTTTATCAGTTTCCCAGAGACCAAAGATTTTTTGTTTAGTAAGTGTCTTAAAAATTAATTGATTATAAAAATAGTTGCTGATTTTCTTGATAAATTGTTGCAGCTCTAGATATTTCATGTGAAACCATTAACATGACGTGACATTTTTCATAAGGAATGGCGAGTATCACAGCACAGTAATACACAAATATGGCTGAAGCCATGCATATGAATATTACATGTCACTGTCACATCTCATCACTAATTTGATGCAGACGTCTCAGTGTATGTGTGAATGAATCAATATGTAATTGCTTTATCACTGTGTGTCAGTGGGAATAAATGTGTTGCTGAGAGAAAACCAGTAATGACCCACAGCACAAGAGTAATGATGGTGTGTGTGTGTGTGTGTGTGTGTGTGTGTGTGTGTGTGAGCAAGTGTGTTTCTCCCAAATGAGTCACTGAGAGAGAGTCCTGAAGCATTTCATCAGTCACACATACACACACATCATTAACATACACACTTTGTACCTTAGGCCAACGGGCAGACCTTTCACTTCCTGTTCCCATCAGCCTCTCTGTCTCTGTCAACAATTCCTCATCAGCAGCCACAAGAAATTATTATCTGGCTTCCTCTTGTTGTGATTATACAGGTTTTCCTGTATCTTGTTTCCTATGGTTCACACCTTTGCATAACAAGCTGCAGATGAACAGCTGATGGTGTTGCCCTACAACAGTAAATATTGTAGCACTTTCAGCTAACGCTAGAAAGCATACTACTATTGATGGATATTAAAACTCACAGCTAAAATCTCACCCCCAGTTGTCGCTGAAGAGTAGACAACCCAAACATTTTTCATTCAGATTTGTTTACGTTTCTGCTTTTGTTTTTCGTTACTAGGGTGAGTTGTTGCTTCACAGGCTCCACCTTTGTTTACATCGTGTGAGATGAGATCACGTGAGGTGGTGCATTGCTCCCTGATTGATCCCTCTAGCAGGATAATCATAATAATAATAGCCCGTAGTATGTGATGTGTCATTATTTTCAAATCTTATCGTGTGTGCATGTTTAAGATTAGAGATAAGAATATGCCAAATATGTCCTTGTGTGTGTGATGGTACCTGATTTCAAAATCGCTCAGGATTTTCTCTTTTTCTTCATCTTCTTGGTCATTTTCTGATTACATTGGGCACATAAGTTGGCAAATTGGTATAGAAGTTGCTGCCAGAACACTGGATTATAGATATTATAAATCTTACAATAAAATATTTCACCTTCCAGTTCTGCATTAGTCACCAGCTTTCTGGTAAATAACTGAGCCAATGTGAAACCTTGCCAGAAATTTCTGAATGCCCCTCAGCTCTGTCTGAAGCAAATTGTGACCCCTTGTGACTTTGACTTTTACATTTTGTGTGTGTGTGTGTGTGTGTGTGTCTGTCTGTCGGTCCTTCTTCACAGCACATCCTGATAGTCCAGAGGCAGCTCTCGGTGCTGGAGGAGGAGCTGGAGGAGTTTCGTTTGGCTCTCAGACAGTACATGGATTGTGCCTGTGCCCAGACTGGATGTCTACAGTCAGTTTATATTCTCTTTGTTCACTTTGTACCAGGGATTCCTGCTCTTTCTGGTTTTTACATTTTTGGAAGGGATTTATAAAATGGGTGTGAAAACTAAAATTAATTCAACAGAACAATAAAACCCAAAAAGAAAGAAATGTAACAATCATATTCATTCATTCACATTCATATGCTGTAAATTAGCAGCTTGATAAGATTTTACTTAAAACCTATTCTCATGTAGCTGCAATCAAAATACACAAAATGTTTTATCTAAAAACATACTACTGAACATTTACTTTTTTGGTCATAGTAGAATAGAAGATTGCTTACATTTTCTGGAAAATATATAGGCCTACCATAACATGATAACATCATAAAACATAGTGTTTTTCTGAGCCTTTTACACAATGTACACATGTTCTCTAGGTTAAAAGGAAAATCTTCAAGATTTTGTGGGTATTCTGCAATCCATCTGAGTCCTCCGAACATATTATATAAGTCTGATAGAGGAACATATCTGGCACTAAACATCAATGTAGGTTAAGAAAGATTTTGGACTCTTAATGATGGACAGACATTTAATCCTAGTTGGAAAGGAAAATCGGGGGGTTGATGTCAAAACAAAATGTTGGCTTGACATCAACCTCCAACATTGTCAGAAATCAAAAATCAAAAATAGAAATCAAAATCAGATATTCGTCATATTCGACAAAACATCAGCTGTAAAAGATTCCAATTTTAAGGAAAAATTTAGAAATTTGGTTAGTGTGGATTTTGTTGGCATGACAAACTTTTAACAGAACCTAGTTTTTGTTGTAAATGAAAAATCAACATAATGAGAAACTTGATGGTGTCATACCAAGGATAGATGTAAGATATACTGTCAGAAAGAGCCAAAATATGAATTTAAGACAAAAGCAGAAAAAACTTAATGAACTTTAAAATCTTAGTGAAACTGGAATGCACATATTGACACTGACATTGTGTTTTTGGTTGCCATACCTCATGACTTACATCATTATTCTAGGTCAATATGATGTTGGCAGGAGATATTTGGAAGATGTTGAATTTAAGGAGACATTAGTGTCATACTGTATCAGTCTCAAAAAACAAACAACACATCACAACTTTGCACTCTGTGTAGCATAATCTAAAGGATACTGACAATTTGACTTGTAATTCAAAATCTAGATCTACTTGAATCATTTCCTCATATGACTTAGAGCAGTTCTGAGTAGTGCCTTTCTTCTTAATAAATTATACCAAGAATCTAGTGTGCAGGGTCCCGAACTGGTTCAATTATATCATAATTTCAATCTTAAGACTTCATGAGATAAGAAACTAAATTGACACCTTAAAAACAGAAACTGGGCCAAAATTGACTGTCAAAACATCCTGTCAAAACTTAACACGTGCTCTAGCTTTAGTATTGCATCCGGCCACCACATGCTGTGTCAGCAGATGAAAGAACATTTGCATTTTCTTCTTCTCCAGCCAAAGATTAGGAATTTAAGCTCTGTCACCCTAATCATTCTATGGTTAACTTTGGCTTTAGCAGAACAAACTGAATCACTCACAAACACAATTCAACTGCCTAAAGGACAGTGTGACGTTTACAGGCTTTGTCATGACCATCTCTCTAACCACTCAGTCATGTTAACTCATTTTTCAAGTTAAAATGAGACTAAAATCTGTGACAAAACATTTTATAATCATAATTCAGGGTGAAGACACAGAAAATATTAGGCGACACATCCACATTGCCTGCACTCAGCGTGGAAAACAAATCAGAGCAGGAGGGTTTGTTAGGGGACATGATGTAGCACACTAATTAGTGACTGCATGAGTTGTGCTCTCTCTTGTTTTGCATTTGGCAGCATCGCAGTTCAGCGGCTGGCGAATGAATCACGCTTCATTCTCTATGAATTCTGGGAGCACAACAACGTGTGGAAAAAGTAAGTATTCACTCACACCATATGCATCATGAACAATGCACCATGGCCTGTTCACATAAATCTCAAGGAAGGTCTGATTCACACTGTGTTTAGTGCCACTGAATCTGTCAAGCTTTAATGAAACTAATTAGAACTAGAATTACTGCCTCCACCACTGAGACTAGTTTCTGGTTAAATCCAGAAACATATAAAATATTAACCATTTGTATGAAAATTTGTCATGGTTGCAGTGCAGTCACAGTGACCTTGACCAAAACCCAATCAGTTCATCCTTGAGTCCAAGTGGACATTTATCCCAAATGTGAAGAGACTCCCTTGAAGAGTTCCTGAGATATTGCTTTCACAAGGCCAAAACCAAAATCAGAGCTCAACCAGTCAGAATTCTGATTAATAGGGTTCTGATTGGTCGAGTTATAAATTGTTATTACTTGACCACTTACTTATTACTTGCAGCTTTAATCAGGGGCGATGTTTAGCTCAGTGGGTAGAGCACCCGCACCATGTGCAGGTGGCCCCGGTTCATTTCCTGTCTCTCTCAACTGCCCTATCCAATAAAGGCATGAAAAGAGAGAGCAGCAACAAATTGACCAATCAGAACGCAGCAACAAATCGACCAATCAGAGAGCAGCTTTAAATTGACCAATCAGAACGCAGCAACAAATCAACCAATCAGAGAGCAGCTTTAAATCGACCAATCGAAACGCAGTAACAAATCGACCAATCAGAATGCAGCTTTAAATCGACCTATGAGAACGCAGCTTTAAATCGACCAATCAGAGAGCAGCTTTAAATCGACCAATCAGAACGCAGCAACAAATCAACCAATCAGAGAGCAGCTTTAAATCGACCAATCAGAGCAGCTTTAAATCGACCAATCAGAGAGCAGCTTTAAATCGACCAATCAGAGAGCAGCTTTAAATCGACCAATCAGAGCGCAGCTTTAAATCGACCAATCAGAACGCAGCTTTATATCTTCTCATTTATTTTCTCATTTCTACTGTCCAGTCACTTGCAGACCAACTATAGTAAAACCTTTCAGAGGGGGAACGTGGACTTTCTGGAAACTCCTGAGAGCATAACCACCATGCTGGTTCCTGGTAAGAACATTTGTTATAGCTCATGATTCTGATTCTCACCTCAAACCTTCATGTCTAATAAGATTGAGATAGTCGCTTCTATCTTTGAGGAAGCGATGTGTGAGCATCTTACCCTTTTAAGAAGAAAACTCTACAGTGTCAGGTGACCATCATCAATCCCAAACACATGCTGTGCAAGCAAGCAATGTAAAAAATCCACAAAGCCTAATTTTCAATTCAAACCAAGATGCCAGAATGTCATGCTGGTGTTGAAATATGTAAATAAAGAACTGTGGTTAGAATAAATATTGAGCTTGAAGGTTCATTTTGATCTTGGAAACAGCTAGTTTGATCAAAAAGGAAACAACAAACCAAAATAATAATAACTGTCAACAACAAGGTCCAACTTCCTTTGCTTGCTTACTTAAAGCTTTTAACCATGTTTCCTTATCTTCCTCTGTACATGTATTTAATTACTTCTTGTATAAAATTATTATTTAATTTAACATACTATTTTATTGAGCTTAACATTTGTAATTAAGTTTTTTTGTTGTTTTTTGTTGGTTAGCTTGTTTTTGTTGATAAATATCATATGTAGCTTTAATGCTAATTATGTAAAAGGATTCTTAACAATTAAAATAAATAAATATGTAATACTTTCGTTACTTTCCATTCTCCATTTTCCCGCCTTTCCTTCCTTGTGTATTTTTTATTACCCTTTTTTCCAGAGCTCAGTCAATCTTAATCTTAATCAACATTGTCTTAATCAATTCCTTTTGTGTTGTTTTCCTTCTTTATTACAATGAATTAGTCTTAATTAAAGTACAACCCGCTTCATGTACCCACCCACAAGGACTCAGAGCAGAGGGCAGTGCTGAATAAATTTGTCATAGTTTACTTGGACACAGAAATACAAATATACACACAGAGTGCAGAGGAGTTTGCTCAGTGTCTACTTGATCAGATTCATTCCGGGGGTCAGTGCATGTTTTTTTCTTATTTATCTCTTCCACAGCCTCATGGTGGGTCCTCAACAACAACTGAAAAGAGACAAGCATCCACTGATCATCACTGATGGGAGCAGAGAGCAAACGCATCAGGAAGTCCACAGCGGCACACGCGCGCGCACACACACACACACACACACACACACACACACACACACACACACACACACACACACACACACAAATACCCTATAACTCAACACAACTTGTGAAGTCATGGTGATTTAGTATAGATCTTATGACCTCCATGTTCCTTCATAGTTATGTGTTAGCTGAAATAGCCTGTGTGTGTGTTAGTTTACACTTCTAGATGACGCCCTGACATCCTAAAAGCAATGACCTCATCAGATGGAGACCCATCTGATGATCTGACATCATCACTGTGTTTGATGTGACACCATCTGCAGCCTGGAGTAGAATGTGAGAGCTGGAAGCACGCACGTGTGTGTGTGCGTGTGTGTGTGTAAGAGAGAGAGAGAGAGAGAGAGAGAGATGGGAGGGTGTATTGTATCAACTGTAGCAGCTCTGGGGAGCTCATTAAACCATTATTCTGTTGTTTCTATATTTAAAGTGTCAAATTTAGATATAAATCTGTTGGTCATAAATAAAGACAATATATTGTTGTGTATTCAATGTGTATCTTTTTCTCACTGTTATTTGGCAAATTACATTCACAGTTTTGTCCCAGGCTTCTGGTTTGTTTCTCACTATATCTCAAAATAACATAAAATTTTGTCTGACAGGCAGGGAATAGTTGGTCAGATTTCCAAGGATGTTCACATCAGGGCTTTCTGTATCTTCAAATGTGAGAAATAGATTTGATTCCAAGCCTTATTTAATTAAAAAAAATATAGTGAGAAACAGCAATGTGTTAATTTGTAAAAGCAAGCTGATGAATGGCTCATTATCTGGCTCTATGTGCTTATGGTGTAATACTGATTTCAAGTACATCGTTGCAATTTCCTAAGAGACATTTTTCAAATGATTGCATACACCACCACCTAGTGAACAGACAGCAGAATTGCAGCTGTAAGAAAACACATACATATTATTCTAGCTTTCCCATTGGACAGCAACAAAGTATTTAAGATGAATGACCACTAATTACATTTCAACTAATTATCACATATCGATCATATTAACCAAACAATAATCTAGAAGTCCCCAAAAGCTTGGATTCACATTTAAATTTGAATCAACAATTGAATCAAAAAGTGTGGACATTTAATTTGAATAATAACTTTAGCTCACTAATACATTGAGCGGAGCAGAAGATGAGATGAGCTCTAAATACTTCAATACACTACCTACCACTTGTACTTGCATGATTAGGTGTTAGTGTAATATTTAAAGCTTTGAGATACTCATTTGTCAGACATTTGTCTCAAACATAAACTTTGCTTATCATCAGACCTTGGATTTGACCTGGGAGTGCACAGCTGGTTCGTTCCATATTTTATGTTTTGGCCTTCTTGCATTTTAGCATAATAAAGTATACCAGCAGCCACTTCAATATGAATGTCACCCGGTTTGCTTATATTCCTGTATGTGCTTTTAAAAGCAAAATGTCCAAAACTCATCACAGCGAAGAAGTAAACAGACTAATACAAGCAGTTTTTGCATTTTATTGATAAATTATCATTTTTAAAAAGACCCACAAGCCATCTTAATCCTTCAACTTCACACTACAGTTTTCCAAGTACTGAATTTGAACTATATACAAAGAGTATTTTTAATATTATTTTCTGCTTCGTCATCATCATCACATTCAAAACAAGGTTAGAAGTTTGAACTGTGCCCACTGGTAAAGGTCAAGAGACAGGATGCTGAGTTAGAGTACAGCGATGCTAGCTAGCACAGAGTTCACTGGAGGTCAGAGAGTGGCGATATAAGCAGGGGGAGGAGGAGGGTTTACATTCTAACGCACAGGCAGGAGCAAAAGACAGGATTATCATATGTGTCAGCTACCTCACTGAAACAGAAAAAAAAAAAAAAAAACACCACCTCAGTGACTGAACAAAAACAAGTCAACATGCAAACGTGAGTCACCGTGTTTTGGGATCCACCAGCAAGAAGGCAACAAAACCGCAGTGAATAAGGCAGGGAGGTCGGGTAAGGAAGGTTCAAAGTAACTCAAATGAAAGGGTTATTGCTGTAGTGAGTTAAAAGCTGCATGGCACAAACACATAAACAAGCTCCTGTTGATCTGATGCTCTTCTTGACTAATACTGGGCAGCTAAGTTGGCACGCATGGGCATTTAAGGGCGATTTCTTTAAAAAAAAAATTGATCAGTTCAAGAGTTAAAATCATATAGCAATACTATGTCAGTGTACACAGGCAAGGTAAATGGTTACAATACAGTATGAATATGCAGCTTTCTGTAGCTGGATTTTAACTAGCAGCAAAACAACACATACAATTGCATATAATCGTAGTGCAATGGGCAAACTGTTCTTAGGAGGTTGTCTGATTTTGGTCTGGTCAGTAACAAAAGAAATCAAGTGGGTACCATCACGTCAGTCAGGCTGCTGTAAAACAAACAAAAGTATGATCCAGAAAGACCAAATCCAGCCAGTTTGCTAAACTATCATTTTCAAATCAGCACAGGAGCCAACTCATTTTTGCATTCATTAAGAATAATCACAGTTTTTGTAGCTTGGAGGATTTGCGTCTCTGTGGACCAGTTGGAGGATTGATCAGCATACAGTAGGTTTGTTCAGCGAGTTAAAAACATTCCAGACACAAACGCAACAGGATACATCTCCCAACATACACCTCCTCAAACACACACAGCACCTCCTCAACACGCTCTGCAGATGTTCCACTCCGCTGAACATGACCGGTTTGAGATCTGAACAAAATGAAAAAACTAAAGAGTGGGGTTTGTAGGGCTGTGCTGCGCCGCGCCTGCCCTATGCAAAGCTGTTTTCCGGGTAGCTCACTTTGATAGCTCCCCAGTAGCAGGCTCGTATCAGACAGATCAGGCCCAGCAGGTAGGCGAATGCCCAGGACACATAGGTGGCGTTGTAACGACTGGCAAAGTCCCGAGTGCCAACCTGTTATCACAGAAGAGAGGAAGAGAAGGTGGGTGAAAGACATAGCTAACATTGAGAATATAGATTATTTTTAAATCATTGCATTCATAATTTTATTCATCCCACAGAGAAATTTTTTTCATCCTGCATTTCATTAAAGAGCAGTCTCTTATAAAATACAAAAAAACCCCACTCATTTAAAGACCTATGATTGCTGTGAAATACTCTGGTTGATGGAAGATTTTGAGGAGAATTCAGAATATCAATCACTTCATCATAAAAATGAGATCGCACTGAAACAAGCTCAGTAACCCTTAGTTTAAATATTAAGGAGTATAATCCCATGAGATTATCATGGAGTGATTATGTTTCTAATATGATTACACCAAGTTGCGAAAGTCTGATAAGACTTTGATATACTGTGAAAAGCTGAACAACATGTGGTTGTTCGTACAAAATACGTTTATTGTTTACTGAACAGTTCAGTGGATTAATGGACCAAAGTGTATTTGATGCATTTAGCTTGGGTAGAAAACCATTATACAACCTATCTACAACTGTAAAACACATGTACATTTCTTAATTGTTGTGCCCATATAGAAACATAAAGTTTCTCAGGTCAGCTAACCAGTTTCTAATAGACATTTCCATGCAGTGTGGCTCTCTGGATGGCTGTGTTACTCCATCCACCACTTTGGGCCTGACTGAATTATCTCAAGAAAATATGTGCACCAAAGACAAGGCCATACTTACTGTTAAACCCACTCCAATGAAAATGCAGATCATTCCTATAGTTATATAAGCACAACAGCGCCTCCTAGGGAGTGCACTACCAACAGAGGATCTGTAAGTGGAGATCAAAAAAAGAAAAAACAAATGGGGGAAAAAAAACATGGTCAGTATGTGAAGAGAGGGTTTCAGGACAAAGCATGGATTGGACTGGATTTGTGTTATTCCCCAGTCCCGAGAGAAATGTCATCTCACTCTGTTGTATGTGTGTATTTTATGTGGATATGGTTGGAATGACTTTAAGTTAAACTTGGATATCAGAAAACCCTTTAGGAGTTAAAAGAATCCAGTGCAAAAGTCTTGCAACAAACACTACATAACATGCCTGATACTTTATTTGTCCCACCCCCACTTTTTCCCTGTGATCTCACTCTACATCACCCTGACAATGCTGTGAGCCAACAAAGTCTCTCACTTCCCCTTTTCTTGTGTAGTTATACATGAGCGCACTGGAGGCCTGTCACATGTGCTGCTCCCAACAACTTCCACTCCATCCAGACTTCACACATGTACCAGTCAACTGCCCTAAGCATCAGACTGGCACCAGTTTTTTTCATTTTCTTTTTTTTGCTTCACTATTACTTTACTTTCCTCCCCCTCTCTGCTCTCACATGCCTCTCATGTGATCGGACTCAGGCATTCTTCAGGAATCACTGGTATTCAGATGGCTTATGTGAGGCCTGGTCACCTGATCATCTTACCTTCTCTTTTAAACACTCTCCTCCTGCTTTCACCTTTCCTCTTTGTTCAACTAACTCTTTACATTTGCAACTCCTGACCATCTCATTCATTTAGCCTGTGACCATAAATGGAGGCTTTTTTTTTTTATTTTAGATTTTAAGCTGCGCTGGATTTCTCCTGGCATTTAAAACAAATAAACATCATCGCATCGCAAAGTAGGAATTTATCAGAAGTTACTGTATGTTTTCCAGTGTAATCTGGATATTTTCCTCTGGAGAGGTGCCACGACACCAGAGGTATCACTTCCCTAAATACCACATAACAAGACACCAGTATACCTCAAACATCACTGTTTTGACTACTGAAGAAAGCGGTTGTGTGGAATTAAAGACAGCAATACAGAGAATATTCTGAGAAAATAAAGGTAAAAGATGAGATAGAAAAAGATAGAGAGACAAAGGTGGAAACACTGACAAGTTATAAAGTAGAAAATATTTTGCTCAGAAAGATACAAAGACCGAATCAAAAATGCAGTTAGGTTCAGGTTCAGGTTTAATGGTCTCCCTGTAGCTTGTTGCTGATTTTGGCAAGACTGAGGACTTTTATGCTATTACACTTATGAGTTTTGGTATTGTGGTTTGTGGTAGACTTTTTTGTAAAGTTTGTAAGAGGTGACAAAGTTCTTTGTTTGCAATGTAAAAGTAATGTTTTTCCAACAATGCAACCCCAGGTTTATGTTGCCTGGGAACTAATGTGCATGAAACAAATAACAAGTGCTACGACTGCAGATAAAGAAAGGTGGATATAAACAGAGACAAAAGACTTACAGAGAAAAAGACAATGGGCGAAGATATAAATAAAGATACTGTCAGAATATAAAATGAAATAAATAGAATGCAGCAGATGCAGAGACATGAGACAGAGACAGAGGCAATGACGACGTGTTTTGGCTGCAGCTTGTTATTCTGATGGAGCGTCCCTGGTTCCCTCGGCCATACACTGTTCATATCATCACTTTACAATGCTCTCCCGCCAATGCTCGACCCTGTGACCTTCCTACCTTATTACCATTACATGAATTGAGGCCAAGCTTTAATTCCTGTCACACATTTAGATTAGCCTCCATTACCTCCCCTCCCCTCCCATCTCCTCCCAACAACTAGAAAAGTCCAGACCTCCAAAGCTCTGCATCTGACTGCAGTGAATTTATCCATGAAGTAAACACTCAAAAACTACTCCTGTGACAAAAAACAGAGAGCTGGGAGTTTACATATTTACATGACAAGCTGAATCATACCAAACCACAATACTACATGGGTGCAACTGCAGAAGTGGAACACCAATGTGCTTTTTAGTGTCCGCTTCCTCTAACCTACAGTATGTAAATAGTGCCAAATTACTGCTCCAATGAGATAAAGGCTTTGAATATGGTTACTGTATGTTGGGACATGTTCACAGTAATGATGCAGGTCTCTTGAAATTCAACAACAAGAATGTTTTTCTAGTTCATGGCTAACACCCATCCAGGATCCCGACCACGGCTGTAACGGATTCACTTTTAGTTTCAGGCTTTTAAAGACCACACCAGCGATTTTACATGTTTAAGCCCATTCTCTGCAAGTCCTTTACATCTACATCACAACTAACCATTTTACAAACAATGTTTGCTGTTACTGAGAAAATCTGATATATTTTTGGCAGCCATCAGCTTCCATTCATTACTGTGCAATATGAAACTGAAGCTGCAGATTCCTGACACTTCACAGTAAACATCAGGGTCTACATTACTTTAAAATTACACTATAATTAGACAATGGGACAATTCACTGCAAATGTTTCAATGTATCAATTGTAAAACCAGGAAACAATAATGTAACTTGTAAAAAGTAATGCAAACTAGATGTTTACGTAGATGACTACACTACTGCAGCAAGTATCTTGAGTCTGCTCGGTTTTTTTTTCATATCATACGGAAATAAATGGAAACCAAATGCTGCCTGCAGCAGGAAAGAAATCTGCTATAACTTAAAAACACACTGGTATGATCATTAAAATTCCTTTACAAGATTAAATTATAAGCGCTTCTCATCTGATAATACTTTTTGACTCAATTATGCATAGTGTCCATGGAGTGTAAAAGTGAAACATGTTTCATCATGACCTTTGTGTAACATGAGTTAGATAAAACATTGATAGACTCACATTTTTTTGCAGTGGGGACATTTGGCTAGCGTGTTGAACCGAAGCTCCATCCACTGTGAATAAACAGGGAAAAAAGCGCTGTTAAGACACAGAGTGAAGGAGGATGCACATGTGAACACAGATATTTAACAACACACTACTGTACTGGAAGAACAATCAACAGAGGACTTACTGGAAATGATTTGTCATGATCAGTTATGATGGTTTGCGAGTTGTAAATCGATTTATTATTCTATTCCTGTATTAGAGAAAATATTGAGGGGTTGGAAAGCTATATGGCTAAATTAGCACCTTAAATCATTCTCATAATGTGTTAGTTGTGGGTGTCAATATGCAATTGTTTCATCAGGGGTTCTGAAGTTAAAAAAGCGATGTTATAGTGAGGCACAGCGATGTGAAAATGTTTATCCCATCACAGATCAGCATAATTAGAAGGTCCTATTGACCCAAGTTAAAAATGTGACTCTTGACATCTGGCTTCAGCGAAGGAATGATAATTTAAAACAGCAGCAAGCATGCAGCACAGTTAGAATGGATGCACTGACTTTTAGGCTAAAGAACTAGATCGAAGCCAGTTTTGTGCATTAAATATCAAACTGTCTTTCTTTGACTGAAGCCCGCTTCAGAGTCAGATGTGCACAAAGTCACATCGCCACCAGTGTAAAGAAGGCCACGGATTGAATTGGAGCGGTGTTAGGCTGTTGTTAATATGTCCACCAGTATGACCAGCTTTCTCAACCTGTTGTTGTGCTGGGGGAGAGCCATCGCTGGGAAGGCCAGACATTGGCTGGGATGACCTGGCGTCCTCACTGCCCTACAGACGCCGCAAGCAATAATGTGCACACATTAAGAGGTCAATACCACTGATTTTGACATGTGAGCCAGTGTCATACTCACTCCTTACTCAGGTTCTGCATCTCTTTCCTTATTAATATGCGACATGTTGAATAAAAGTCAGAGGTATTAAATGCAATCAAAGTGAACATATCACATGTCAAAAATACTGCTAGCACCCTCAGCATGGGGTGGCAAGAAAATTTCATTAAAAATGAGACTAATGTGAAAGAATGGTACAACTGCAGGTTAGAGGGATAAACTTGATTTCTTGTGACACGGTGTGGCCACGCTGCAGTCAAGTGGTAGTTGGGACATTTGATGAGTCAGGCAAGGACAGGAAACATGCTGCAAAATGCATGCCACCAGCCTCTTGCAGACACCATATTCTGCCAGATAGAGTCTGCAACATGATGGTTGATGGAGGTTTTCAATTCATTCAACAGATAAAAGAATGTTAACCAGAATAGAAACATGGCACTGGTTTTCTTGTGTTTGAGACTGACTTAAATAAGCTTTTCTCTGACACCAGCTCTGCACATGTACAGTAAAGCAAGCTAAGAGACCTGAAACAATTACACAACTTTTAATACTTCAGCAAATCCAATGGCATTCCATCACTAAACACGCCGATATGGTATATGATGCGGCTCTTGGGATTGTTTATATGCACGTACCAACAACAGCACAGCAACAAAATTCTGCCTCAACAACTCTGTGATTGGTTAAGGTGGTCGTCTTGGTAGATTTACGTACTAGGAAGGTGTTGCCACAGTGGCCGCAGACCACCCTCATCCCCTGAGGTTGGATGGGCAGTGCCGGCTGGGCAGGTTGCTCCTCAGGGATCACCATCACCGGGCTCAGGTTAATAATGCGTCTGCTGTCAGATTCAACACAGCCAGCACAGGGTTATTAAAGTGTGTGATGGCATAAAACTATAGAAAGGGCTTGAATTGTCTCATAAAAGTCTACTAACATTTTGTCTGAGCCTAAAATTTGGCTTTGGAAATGACAAACCTACAAGAAATGAGTAATCAGAGGGTAAAACAGTCTGAGCTTGTCTGTCTGTTACCTACCAGTTTGGTCGAGGACATCCTATCCTCCTGGACGTGTCTTTACAGATGAGCAGGCAGTTACAGGGACATCTCACATACTTCTTCCCCGTTGGGGGGTTCTTGATGGGCTGGAAGACAACATCTAAAACTCAGCTCACTGGAAACTTCCAGTCTGATACAGAACATAACAACAAAGCCGTGGAAGAGGAGAGCAGTTGATTTAAAATACCGCAGAGGTGACACAGCAGCTCTGTCACCAGCCTCTTGCAGGATGGAAAAGAATCAATAGCTTTGCTTTTAATCTATTTAATATATCTCAGTTTATCATTCAGCTTCAAATGGCCATATTATGTCCAGTCATGCTGTCATTTGAGAAGCATTTTTAAAGCCTCTGAGAGTTACCATATCATACTTGGAGCTGTTTATTTCTACTTACACTGGATGGGCCGATGGCACAAACTATTCTGCTTTGCAAAGATTAGTCTGGAATTTCACTGTACCAAGAAATGTTTAATATTTGTCCCAGAGTGAATAACAGAATCCCTATTGCATATCACTCCAGTTTAGATTTACAGTATCTGTGCTGTCTGGTGAGCTTATATGAGATGCAACAACTGAAGGCCAAACACTGTCAACTGTTTTGGTCTAGAGTAGTAGAATATAATATGTGGCTTTTCTGATGCTTTAGTACCACATATCAGAATCAGAATCAGAATCAGAATCTGTTTTATTGCCAAGTATGTTTTCACATACAAGGAATTTTTTCTGGTGATTGGTGCAATTGATCAGCAACAGTGGGGCTCTCTAGCCTTGTTGATGAGGCTAATAGCAGATGGGAAGAAGCTATTTTTGTGGCGAGAGGTTTTGGTCCTGAAGGACCGCAGCCTCCTGCCAGAGGGGAGTGTCTCAAAGAGTTTGTGTCCAGGGTGGGAGGAGTCAGCTACAATCTTCCCTGCACGCCTCAGAGTCCTTGAGGCGTACAGGTCCTGGAGGGACGGAAGATTGCAGCCAATCACCTTCTCAGCAGAGTGGATGATACGCTGCAGTCTGTTATTGTCCCTCTCCGTGGCAGCAGCGTACCAGATGGTGATGGAGGAGGTGAGGATGGACTCAATGATGGAGGTGTAGAAGTTCACCATCATAGTCCTTGGCAGGTTGAACTTCTTCAATTGCCTCAGGAAATACATCCTCTGCTGAGCTTTTTTGATGAGGGAGCTGATGTTTAGCTCCCATTTGAGATCCTGTGTGATGGTGGTTCCCAAGAAGCGAAAATGCTCCACGGTGGCCACGGGGGAGTCGCACAGGGAGATGGGGGTGGGTGGGGCTGGGCTCTTCCTGAAGTCCACTATCATTTCCACTGTCTTCAGAGCGTTTAGCTCTAGGTTGTTCTGCCTGCACCAGGTCACCAGACGGTCAGTCTCCCACCTGTAGGCAGACTCATCGCCATCAGAGATGAGTCCAATGAGAGTGGTGTCGTCTGCAAACTTCAGGAGCTTGACAGACTGATGGCTGGAGGTGCAGGTGTTGGTGTACAGGGAGAAGAGCAGAGGAGAAAGAACGCAGCCTTGCGGGGATCCAGTGCTGATGGTCTGGGAGTCAGACACGTGCTTTCCTAGCTTCACGTGCTGCCTCCTGTCAGACAGGAAGTCGGTGATCCACCTGCAGGTGGAGTCAGGCACGCTCAGCTGGGAGAGCTTGTCCTGCAGCAAAGCCGGGATGATGGTGTTGAAGGCAGAGCTGAAGTCCACAAACAGGATCCTGGCATAGGTCCCTGAGGAGTCCAGGTGCTGGAGGATGAAGTGGAGAGCCATGTTGACGGCGTCGTCTACAGACCTGTTGGCTCTGTAGGCGAACTGCAGGGGGTCCAGGAGTGGGTCAGTGATGGATTTGAGATGGGACAGGACAAGGCGCTCAAATGATTTCATGACCACAGAGGTCAGGGCAATGGGTCTGTAGTCATTTAGTCAGCCAGAATATATCAGCCAGAAATGTAATTTCACTGTGATGTTCGTGATGACAGCCATTCATTCTCCCTGCTCTTCTCCCTCCTCTGGCAGCTCCATGAAAGCACGTAGTAAGAGAGGCTGAGACACATGCGTCACATTCAAACCATATGTAGCGCTTACAACGGGACTGACTGTGACAAATATCTACATCAGCATCTGGTCAGGCTCTAATGGTGGACATTGTCAAGAAATTGGCTTCCAAAGCAAATGGTTTCTCATGTGATCACTAACAAATCATACAAAATGATGCTGTACAATAAAACAGAACGAGTCACGTGGGCTACAGCTGGATGTGAGTCACACCAGAAAATGCATGTGTGATAATGCATAGTTACTGGAATAAGTGTCTCAATGTCTTTACTGAGATTGACAGACTATTACAACTCCATGATGTCAACACCAGCACTCATTTATAAAGCCGGCCTCAACAATGGCCTCCACTTACCGAAGCTTCATTGCAGACTGTGCACTTGACCACGTGCTGATGCAGCTTTCCATCCAGGTTGATGAGCGATTCGCACACGCGGCAGTTGATGACAGGCACACCGCCGGCGTCGGGGCTGGCGATGGCTGTGTAAGGAGGAGGTAGTTCGGCTTTGAGAAGAGGAGGGCAAAGCACACAACACACGGCCAGCTGTTAATCGCATGCATCCAGAAAACTTAATCAACAAAGATCTGGATTTTTGAGGAAAAGGCATTTTTGTGTTTTGTATACAGACATCATCAGGCACAGTGCCTCAAAGTGCAGCTTTTGCCTTGTCACGTCATACAAACTAGTTCTTTTCTAGCATAACCTCACACTTATTCATTCACTCTTTACATCCAGTCTTTTAGTTCAACAAATTTTAATAATAAAAACTTTGAACAGAGGTATACTCTGTAAGTGCTCGCACAGCTATAAAATAATAAATCAGTGTCAGAACAGATTATAGGATAAGAAATTGTCTGATAACAACGGGAAAAACATCTGATATTTCTTTAAATAATCCACAGTTAAAGAGATCTCAAAGCCACACATTGTGTAACGCATGTTATGTTATACATACTGAATCTCTAATCAACTCTTGGGGACATGGGAGCTCTCTTAAAAGATCCCATGTGCAGTCATGCTCCATGACAATGTCAGAGCTCTGTCTTCTTTCATGGTTTCCCAGCTTAACTCCTGCTCAGCTACAAGACTGTATGCAAACCCATGACAGCCTGTGTGAGGCTCCGATTGCTTAACATGTGACTCTTATCTCTTTGTCAGGATCCAAGCTCCCCTCTGTATGTTTAAGAAAGAAACAATGGGCCCTTTTAGATACCGTCAAATCCACTCACTACCAAGCTGCAGACAAAGTTAACATGTAACATACAGTACGAGCCAGTCTTCTGGGTGTGAACATGAAGACATCATGAAACTCTGCAGCTGTCGCATGTAACACCTACGCATGAGACTGAAAATGAAAAACTTTATACGGGATTGAGATTTGTTCATTTGTTCAGTTGTTGCATCAGTTTCGTGTGCTGCTAAATTAAAATGTCTCTGCTAATGAGCCTAATAAACTCCTGACCATTTTGGTTGAGAAACATGGAACAGCCAGGCCAACAAATTAGTGTTTTATGAACCATAAACAAGTGGAATCAACATGATCAAATGGCCGGTCTTTACAGACTTAAAGATTTTCTCTTCATGTCTGAAAGAACTACTGTAAACTAACGACAGTAGCCATTCACTTGAACTCTGTACTGTTTAATCCCACATTAACCTGGTGTAATTAGTCTACATTCCATGTGTTTTTCTGGGTTTTAAAAAACTTAATCCGTAGACTTGCACCAGTCACTACCTTTACTACTACCTCCACAGTATTCAAGCATACTTTACATTCTGAGGGATACAAAACAAAGCCTGCAGCCACGTTGACCGTCTCTCTGCCTTCATTTCTGTCATTACACTCAAACTGCCATCTTAAAACAGAGTAATTTGTGCCTAAAAATTTGTTGATCATCTGGAAAAAAATGCGTGTGTAAGATTAGCTCTGCAACAAACAATTATTTCCATTATCTGTCCATTATTTTTACAATTATTCAATTTACTGTAAAATTACAGATTAATTGCTCAGTCTGTAAAATGTCACAACATACTGACAAATGCTAATTACAATCTGCCACAGCACACATGGTGCCTTATTTTGTTCAACCAATTCTTCATAAATCAAAGCTTTTCAATTTACAATGAAATAGAGAAACAGAGAAAAGCAGAGAAAATCCTGATATTTGAGAAGCTGAAACCAGAAAAAAGGTAAAAATCCATTGTGATACAGTCTCTACTGATACTTTATACTTTAAGCCTGACCTCAGACTGTGGATCGATGGCATACAAGCCTCTAAACTCAGTTGACAAATGACCAATTTCCTTCTTGCCTCGCTCTGAATGAGATAATGGGAAAGTCAACAGGTAAACGACCTGGGCTCTGAGATTCACATGCGAACAACCGGTGGACACCACAGGGGCAGATGGGACACCCCACCTACATTTGGGCAAACTTGGCTAGAAATAAAACCAGAGCATGCCAAAGAATGGACACTCATACTGTGTGCAGGCGGCACATGGTGCTGCTTATTGCACAAAAAGTCGAGTCATCTGCTACTAATTTGTGTTAATCCAAAATTGTAGAGTATTCAGATCCTGACTGTATTCTCTTCCTTAATCTTAAATTCTTCTCAGCCACCAGCGTTCAGGCTTGTTTCTACTGGCCTCTCTCTCGGCTGTGTGCATTGTAGACGTCGTAATGCATGGCTGAAACTGAATATAGCAGCTATAGCCTTTCACTAGGTGTCCTCGGAGCCAGAGGTAAGACGAGAAGACGCTTTACTCCAGCTGTCAGCAGCACCACAACATACAGCTGCCATCGCGCCCTGCCTCCATGGAGCCATCACCGACTGGATGATTGTGGGACCTGTGGTTTGTGGTGAAGATCGAGCTACCTGGTATGCCCACACCAGCTGCTCGAGGAAATTCTCTCTCTTAAATTCAGTTTCAACAGAAACAAATCTCTTTGAGGTTGAAAGATAACGTTTGTGTTATTCTATATTTTTTTCCATTGTCAATAGGCTCAGTAATTTCCTGAAACAGCAGGGCACTGTAAGTTTTAGCAAATGTTACTCAAATAGCAGCAAAAAGTGTATTTGTTGGGAACTATTTGGAGCCACGAACTAATACAAATGTGGTCAGAACAATATCTCAATATTGCCAGAAAAAACCCCCAGTAATAATTATATTTATGATGATATAAATCCAAATGATGTCTATATATGATAAATTATGATGATTGAAAAACTAATGTCACCCTGGTGTTTACACTCCTTTGTATGTGCAACAAGTTTTTCCTCATCATTCCCTTCTGAAAATAACTGACTGAGCCGTTGGCCGCCATTTTTTTAACTCATAAAATGACTCTTCTTTAATCATGTTAAGACTTACTCCAGTTTCCATGTACAATATTATATGGCACTCCCCTACTGGAGTGCATATTTACAGCTCTAGATCAGTGTATGTGGGAGTGACTCAAGATAAACTACAGTGCCTATTCTCATGAAGGACCATGTCTTTTTTATAATGGAGGTCTAAAGCATAGACAAACAAGACATATCAGTCTTTAGCAATAGAGACAATCCTTTGTTGGGTCATTGTTGGATTTGGTCTTTTCATGAATTTTGTTGACAGGAAGAAAAATATAAAATATCACCAGACTCAGATTTTAATATATATATTTGGATAAGAGGTGTCCTGTCACTGCAGCAGTATAGGCTGAGGTAAGTGTTGCAGATTCTTGACTCCACCCTTGGATGACTTTGCACATCTCTGGTTTTAAAATTGGATAAAATGATTATTTACTAAAGCATTGTGTTTGAATAGAAGTAAATTCACTCAAACACAGAGGAATTCATTTATCACTGTCGTGATTAAAAGAGACTCACACAGGCTTTTCATGCTGTTGTTTTTTCTGCCATTCATGCATAAAAACATCAAGCAAGTGGCGACAAAATCCAAACAGTGCCTTGATGCAGCCAAGGTCATTGGTCTCCACCCCTCACCAACACAACAATGTGCACACAGTGAATCTCTACCTGTTACTGCTGCTGAACAACTCTGTTCATAGGGTAAAACGAGTCATGCTCCTTCACTGTTGTGTCAGATACATAAAATATTAAGTAAAATCAATACAATCAATAGCAGAGGTTGCAGTCACTTTCCCAAATAGTAGCTTTAAGTCAGTTCTAATCAAAGCTCACATTCACCCAATTACCTAAATGCATCTTATAACCTGTAAAAGCAGCATCATAGTTATTATATTGTAGAAAAAAAACCTAAGGTTTGGCATCTTTGGCTCAAAATAATCCTTCTTACAAATTGGCAGATTGAGGATTGTTGCCCAACAAACCTAGAGACACTGGAATTAGCCATAATCCAGACTGCAGAGAGAGAGAGAGTGTGAAACTAGGCCATGAGACATACTGACATTCATTCAAACGTTAACTGTCAGTTTACAGGTTATTACAGTCCAGTGTTAAAGTCTTTATGACTAATCTGGTGGTGAAGTATGAATTCTGTGAGATTAGACCACTTGTGAACAATAAAATGTTCATTTTCAACATTTGCTTGCTTGATATTAGCAGGTTGTCCTGAAATGCTCCTAATAGAGTATTACACAGTCAATGAATCCATTCATTTACAGGCACAACAACCTGGAAAAACAAATGCTGTTTGTATAAGTCCATAACAAAAAGACCAAATCTAAGAAAAAAAGGTCCAAAATGTATGGAGCTGAACTTCCTTCAGATTTTATGTTAATGTTAGCTCTAAATGAGAAAAACAAGGAATAAAGCAAAACATAAGCCTCTGACGTGAGAACCAGATCTGGATCTTTCTGTAGAGTGAACTTTTTCTCAAGTGAGGCCTCCTGCAAAAACGAACAGCATGTGTAATCATAAATGTCTCCAGCTTCAAAGACTCAGAGTTTGATCAGACTGGATTCAGTGCAAAGGCCAGCACTGACAGCAGCCTCCAGACCCAGTGGTTAGGGGATTTATGAGCTGTAATTGCCTGGGTCATTCGGCCCTGCATGCGTTATGATCCTGTAACCTACATTCAGCTGTTTACTAAGCAAAATGTTTTCTGGCAATAAATGTGCACGGTTTTTTTTTTACTGTAAGAAAGATGCAAAACATGCAAGAATATTCAAACTGCCTTTACAAGATCAAGACCAAATATGTGTTGTTTACAGTCCCATATTCATGCAAATGAGCAAATGGACATCACAGACATTATGGCATTTAAATAAAGTCGTGCTATTGATTAGGCCCCATCCACAAAGGGCACATCTGGGCATTTTGTTTATTAGCAGCTGGGACAAAAGGCTGCTCGCCTTCCTTCATCTGCAGTGGGTCATTTCTAACCCCCTCGTCAATCAACCACCCACAAAAAAGGCTAACATCCAGTGAGGCCTTTCAGTGCCACATCACGACTCGTGTTATTTTTTGGTGAAGACTCAAAGCATTACAGGCCCCGGTGAGTCGTGATGTAAGCATTTCTGCAGTAAAAAAAAAAAAAAAAAAACAGGTTGGTGTTATTGCAGGCCTCTCTTCTCTAACCCACTGCTCCAGTTCTCACAGTGGAAGCTCCACCTTTTTTCTCAGCTGTCGTCTGATTTCCCAGCGATGCCCTTGCTTTGCTTTGCTTTGCTTTGCTTTGCCTTGCTGCAGTTTTATTTACGCACTTGCACGAACTCGATACGCCCCAAAAAAAAAAAAAAAAAAAAAAAAAAAGATAGTGCATGCGGACCGCGGGGCGCTGCATGCCGTGTGTTTACCTCGGGGACTTGAATCCTGCAGGTACGGGGGAGCAGTGGGGGTCACATTCCCGGAGTTGGGGCCCGACAGCAGCGGAGATCGCTCGTCCATGCCGTCGGAAGCCATGTCGTTAACGGAGAGGGAAGAAGGGCAGAGACACGGCGGGGAGGCTCCTGGCTGGCTGCACCGAGTCTTCACTCAGCACGGAGGAGCAACCAGCGGCTGGTTGTTGATGCCGAGCCGCTCCGGTCCAGCAGCCCCAGTGACGGCAGCCTGGAGGAGGAGCTCCGCCGTGCTCCCCGCCCCTCGCTGGCATGGCCCCGGGCATGGGCAGCGCTCATGTGGAGCTAGATACCGATCACGGAGGGGGCTGTGAAGGAATTTTGATATAAATATGTAAACATATTTAACTGTATTTAGATTTATTGCATGTACATGTACGGACCATGAGACAACGGGCCCCTGACCACAGACATGAAGAATCCCCCCAGTCACTCCTATATATAGACTAACAAGACAACCGAAAAGAGAGCCAAACAGCTTGAAGAGACACCCAGCAGCTATGACACGCCTGTGTAGTGTCTTTTCGCATGTCTTTGTGGTCACCTTTGGTGTCTTTGTGGTCACCTTGTGTTTCTTTGTGGTCATTTTGTGCCTCTCGGTGGTTTCTTTACGTCGTTTTGAGATTCTTTAGGGTCTTTGACTGACTTTCAACCAAGAAATGGTAAAAGTCACTCCAAACAAAGGCTCTGGTTCTGGCACCTGCTGACCCCTTGGGCCCCAGAGTGTGTGCCCAGTAGGCCCATTCAGTAATCCTTTCATGATCCTGGAAACACATGCAGTAGATTGTCTGAATTATTTGGATATTAACCCACATATTATCTGTATACTAACTGTATAAATCTTGCTTAGGTCCCACCAAAGCAGATCAAACTTCAGTGTTGTTAATGAGAGTGGAACTCTAAGGTAAAAGGCAGCCAGTCTTTGCCACTAGATGTCTCTGTAGGATTACTAAGGTTCAGGCCTGTGAGGTCCTTAAATATTTAATTTATGATTGATTTATGATGGTTTAGTCCTGTGGCACATTGGATTTGAAATCAAACAATGATTGTACGTTTTTATGTTTTTATACTTTTTAGATGGTACTCTGTTTTAGGTTTGTTGTTCTTTTGTCTTCTCATTTATTGTGCATGTATATATTGTTCTGGGTGGCGAGCTGCTGCATTCATACACACACATAAATAAAGCTGTATTGAGTTTGAACTGAATTGACTGTCTGAAGAGAAAACTTTGAACATTCAATCTGCTCAGATTCAACCACAGTATCAAAACTGATTGGTCTGAATCATACACAGCTGGAGCCGACAGAGCTGTGGTCAGGATTTGACACACACCCTCAAAAGTCTTTCTTGCCTTTAATGAAAAACTGATGTTATGATGTTTTGCAGTTATGCTTTCTGTAAATTTTATTTCCCAACATGTAAGTCTAAACACTGCATTGAACCCCTCTCTTTATCGCCAGGAATGAAACTCAGTGGGAGAAATGCTGAAGCCTTCATTTATTTAATTTACTGACCGAAAACTTGTCCGATTTAAACGTAATGAATAATGAACATCGTGAAACTAAAAATACAGGGACCTTTTTGTAAAATACCCTCTATGTGTACGTTTTTTGACTGTCAAATGTAAAGTCCCCCACAGTTGATAAACAACCCTGAATTTACACACATGGAAAAAGAAAAATACCAATGGCGTGACCTCAGTGTCCTCAGTGGGTGCTGCAGCCTTTCAGACAAACATGACCAGACAGCTGAATATTCTTGACCAATTCACCTTCCCTAAAAATGAGGGACTAGATTTACAGCTCCTACATGTTTCATCTGATATGTGGGCGTATAAAGCTGAAACTTGGCACTTGTAACCCTCTGTCCTCATGTGGGGCTGAGACATGAGCAGTAATGTTACAGTGGACCGGTTGTGCTTGATTCTTGGAATCACAGCCATGTTGTCAGATGTTCAGCTGCTGCTTCTGTTTTACTGATTCCTTTATATTAACTTGATAATAAATGTGGACTTTATCCACTAAATATTGTGTTTCTTTTTCATCATACTGTCGTTTTACTGTCAATTTCTCTCTTTCTTTTCTTTTACTGCATATGTGCATATTTTTCTGGTTCTTCCACCTCGTATATTTCACAACTGAGTCAAAACATGACACAAACATCCTCATCTGAATAATTTAAAAGCAACATCTGGTTGCCACCTGCAGTTACGTGTCTGTTACGGGCTGTAGCGATCTGATAAGATATTTTAGAGTTCCACCCTTTGTTGGAGAACCTAGTTCATGTATTACAATCTATCCTGAGATTAACTCCTTGAAGGCTGGTGTTGTGTGCCTCATGTCCAGTCCTCCCCTAAAATTACAACACCCTAACTTGTTTGTGCCAAATTTGTCTTCCATTCCTTGTTGCTTGTGTCATGATATAAACCACAGGCTGTATAAATTAATTCCCAGGCCAAAAGGCTCACTACTTAAATACCAATGATGTGATTTGAGCTGTATTTTTACATCTTTGTTCTTAAAACAGAGGGATAACATGGTGTTTATACATAGATCTGTGCTGTTTCTATGCACAGGTATGACCGCAGGATGCTTAGAAGATTTGAGTTTTAAATTGGGCCAAAGTCATGCCTGTTGGTCCTGTTTAGGACATTGTAAAATGGCTCATAAATTCCAGGAGCATCACACCTCCAACCACTCTATCCACAGTCTTCACTCCTAGTCTTAAAGGAGGGGGGGGGGGGACTGCAAATTAACATTTTAACCAAAAAATTTAAAAAAAGAAGTGCAATCCAGCATAGAAACTTTTATTCACATTTTAATAAGACATGTTACATAAATACCTCCAGACACTGTCTCTCTTCAGCAATTAAATCAAGTTTCCCTCATTTCCTCCATAGACTCTGGGGGGAAATCTGGTGTTACCGGGCCGCAGTGATTCAGATCGCCTGTAACAGGCTGCAGGCAACGACTCACTTTTTCCGACGACATCAGGCACCAGAGGAGCGTCGCAGCACTCACCGACTGTCTCGTCGCTGGCGTTTCTTTGCAAGGTAAACTCGTCTATGGACACCAGACAAAAGTGAACCTACTGTAGGATTATTAGGAAAATTGTGTTTTTATTAGGACCTGTTTGTTGCGGGGATCAGAAATTGTGGATTAAATCTTCTGCTTCGTTATTTTCCAAACTCACAGTGCTTGCCAAAATTCAAGTAAAACTTCCGGTAACAAAATAAGCAGGAAAGTACAGTAGTTTTATGCTGCAGCCTTTTGGAAACGTATAGATTACTGCACAGGAAAAATAATGTTCTTGATGGAGAAATATGCACTGCAATTACCTGTTGAGTTATTCTTATGAAACGTAACACAATTTACACTTTTATTTTGAAGGTGAAATCCCGTTTTTCCTGCACTGACTCAGTTTTATGCAAGTGAAAAGTTTCGGCTATTGTTAACTTACAAATAACCAATAGAAATTTCCTGTCCCATTGAAATCTCTATCCCCCCGTGACGTGCACATTATAGTCAGTCCAGAAACTGCATGGGGTTGTGCATATGTTTTGACTTTTACCATTTTACTTCTAAGTATAGGATGAAAATGCAGTTGTTTTCTTTTGGTAAGAGGCGAGAGAAGACCTGTTGTATGAATAAAACAACAGTTTGCTGCAGAAAAAGACTACACAAAGCTGTTCAGTGAATAAGGTCTGTCATGTTGCCAATGAGTCTTTTCTAGGCACTGTGTGTGTGTGTGTTCCACTATGGATCTGCTCTATTTATCTGCAAGTCTAATCAAGCTTAATACTTGATGTTTTGGCCAGTTTAGAGATGCTCCAGGGGGCAGTGAGCAGGGCTGTGCTCTGCCTGTCCTGCTGCCTCCTGTTGGGGGTCTGCCTCCCGGCGGACGGTGCAGGACCAGCAGCTCCCTTTCCTACAGTTCCCCCTGAACAAGACTCAGGGACACCAGACCTTGAGGACTGGGAGTGGGGCTCTGGATCATCTCTTCTGCACTTGCTCAACAGCTTCCCCGCTGACAGCCCCTTCGTAACAGAGACCCCAGGAAAACCGGTTAACTGCACGCAGCGCTTCTGGTTACCACCATCCTCTGCAATCTGCTGGGAAAACATAGCTGGACCTGAGGAGTTTGCCGAGTCCCGGCTGCTTGTCCTGCAGAACAGGGCTGCCCTGCAAGCTGTGTCCACTTCCAGCGGGGTGGAGGAGGGGGGTATCTCCTATGACCACCAAGCCAGAGAGGAGGTCCAGGGGATCCGCTCAGACCACCTGAGTGTTGTAGAAACTATGCAGACCATGGAGAAGGTGTTTGTGTCACTTGAGGAGAAGAGGAAAGAGGGGAAGGAGCAGGGTGTCTTCACACGGTGAGAAATAAAAAAAATTCCATGGAGTATTTACCTATCAGGTCTGTGGTTTGAGTAATGCAAGGGACTGTGCTGTAATTGATAGTGGGTAGAGGTCAAATTTTATATATTTTTTTTTAAAGGAACAACCTAAGAACTCTACCCAAGACACAGATCAAAGTCTAATACCTTCCGCATCATTATTGCAAAATAACATACTTATGGCGAGAAATATTACAGCCACTCTTTTTTTTTAAATAAAAATCTGCCAAGTAAACAGCTATTACAGCCAATAGAATAAGTGAAACAAAGAGACAGTAGCTCTGCAATGCAGCATTTTTGCCCACACCCAGATTGCAATACAGCTAAATATATATGATGTTTGACAGTTACGAGATCCCTGAGACATTTCCCTCAAATAGTTGCTCCAGAGAGCGCTGTAAACAGTGTGTGTTAAACTGTAGTATAGTGACTGAGGAAGTGAATGTAGTGTGAATATGTCCCTGATGGCTTCTTTAGTCATGTAGGAGCAGGCATATGTGTCATTTGTTTGGTTTTCTGTTGTATATTGATATTTACACACACATTTTAAAACCATGTGTTTGCAGATAAGTCACAAAACACAGCTTTGAGTCTCACTTTACAGAAGTGAAGCAATTGAAATTTCCAGTAAATACTGATCCAAGACCAAGTGTGTGGCTAATCATAAATTATTATTTGTGAGGTAATCATATCCCCTGGATCAGTGTTACTTGTTTGGCTCAAACAAAGCACTGACTGAATGCCAAAAACAACAGAGTGGAAACACCGTCCAGACAAGCAGCTGAGTCACATCCAGTGTTTTCCAACAATCGTCTGTCAGGACATCTGGCTAAGACAAGGCTCTGGAACTAAAACAGTTGTAGAGTATTAACATTTACTTCAGTGCTCTCTCTTTATTAGATGAGAGAGAATACATTCTTTACTCTTGGACAATCACGGATTCTTGAAATTGTTCTCAACCTTATGCAAAGCAGTGTGTCAATGTGTCGAAAAGTCTCAGACATTTTACTTGTGGTTGTCGTCTCTTTCAGCATGAAGGAGCATCTTGCCAGCACAAGAGACACCATCGATGTCAGAGATCACATGGCAAACCACCTGGAGAAGCAGCTCTCTACTTTAGAGGAGACTCTGCTTAACATGCAGCTTCGCCTCAACAAACTCATTCAGCAGTGACAATGTCATGGGCCCACTGCCTCTTATTCCTCCCTCATGTGAACTGTGTTTATACATTCATGTACTGCACAACAGTGTATTAAATGCATGCATGCTCGGGATTATGCAAGTTTGTAGTATGATGACAAAGCACACTTGATATGCACATTATTTCATTAACATTTTTACAAAAGTAAAAAGTGTAACCTGGAATTTGCAGATAAATAAACCTCACATTATCTGGGAGCTTTGATGAACATGTAGCAGTTCAATCTAGTTTTATATTGACGGTTTGCAAACACGTTCCATGTGGTGATTTCATGGTCATATTAACAGCCTCTAGTAAAACTGCGAGACGCTTCAAATAAATGACTTGTTTAACTTGCTTTATTTTAATATCAAATCTAAACAGCAAATTTGCAAATATGAGGAAGATGCCTTGAAAGGTGGTCAGCTGTTATATACACTTCAAATATTCACTTCTGTTAGGCGGAGAGTGAATTTTCATTTGGAAGAGACACAGTGTGTTCAGCTGCTTTGTAGTTAAACTGGAAAACAGAGGTATTTGTACTTTCCATTAGTTCAAACAACTTTCAAGTATTTATGATAATCTACTCACAACTCAAACATGACAATGTCTTAGAAAAAATACAGCATCATGTATAACTTAGAATCAGTAACATCACTTGGAAATCAATGCTTAACAGCATCTGTAAAATAGTGTGTTCACCCATTTATATTTTAAAGGCAATAATAACTCAGGAGCTGAGACATCTGTACTCCAGCTGTGTGGAATGAATTCTTGGTGTTTTACATGAAGGGAGCCTGTAAGCTGTTAAGGAAAACCAATTAATTCCTCCTAAAAGTTATGCATGCAAAACAAATTAAATTTATAAGACATTGCAATAAGAAAACCTTCAAAGATAGTTTAGGAACACAGGTCATATGTAAAATCACTCTGAAATCCTAAAAATGTTCAAGTCCATCATTTATGAGCAACAACAGTATTTTGCCTACACAAAAATATTGTCTTTGTAGAGGTAATCAATTCTGCAGAAAACTTAAGAGGTGATTGCATTACAATTCATCTAAGGGTGCTTTGTTTAGGCCATTAATACAAATTTAGCTCGCTGGCACCAATTATTGTTCACAGATATACGATACAACTTCTAGTTTCCTCTAAGACTCTGTGTATTTAAACTTGATCTCTGAGTCTTCACTTGATTTCACATTAGCTCTGTGTGGCATTATTTCCAATTCCACCTCCACTAACTTCTTCCACAAGCCCTACAACTGAACTCTGTCAATGTCTTTGAAAGCACTGAGAAAGTTCAGGGTGTTTCTTCTGCCACTCAACAAAGAATGGCAGAATGAGAACACTTGATTTGTCCCGACGTGAAATGCAGCCAGTGTTCTTTCTAAAAGTCAGCATCCTCTTCTTGCATTTGCTCCAAAGACTTGAGGTAATCTTGAGCCAATATCTTCTTAGGCAGGATATCTGTCAGTTAACAAAGAAAATTTTACACTGTGTTCAACTCATTACTGCACTCACTATTTGTCACTGTAGTGTAGACATACAATGACATCCCTGTTTTTGGGAGCGAGCACAGACATTTGAATTAATAAAGCTGTGATGACAATGACAACGATGATGACGATAACAGTGTCTGGTTGCAGAGATAGATCTCGAAAGCTATTTTAGTCCCTGCTCAGGAAGTAGTACTATATCTGAGCTGGGTGGCGACAGCAGTAACTTATATCATGACAGGTCAGTCAACATACAATCACACAACAAAAACTGCTTAAAAAGCTGCTGCATAAAATACACATAATGACTTTCGGTGAAACTATTTTATATTACATTTTATTTTATTCTATTTTAAATGTTAATTTGTTTTATCCACTCATTTGTTTCTAATGCATGTCATAATTTTAAATGGGTTCAAATTCAGAAAAAAAAGATCCTTACATTATATACTTTTAGAGCTGGAATCAATATACACCTCATAATGAAATGGTAGTAAAGGTGAGCAGAGGTGGGAGATACAGTTAATTTCATGTTACAATATCAATATAGAGCATGACATGAGAAATTAAATAAGACACTGTGTGTGAATAAAATAACCAGACAATACAATCTGTATTTGGACAAATTAAGGTAATGTGTGTTATTTAGGTAAAAATATTCCAAATCTAACCCAGTGATGTGCAGTATTGCACACAGTGGCATATTAAACCAAAATATATTATACTGGTAGCTAGACTTACAGTCAGTTGGTACTCCTAATGCAATCTAACCCAACAGTCCTGCAATAAATCTTCACTTCCTTAAGGTTGTAATGTTCAGTTTGGGTTGAAACATCGAATTCAACGTTATGGTTATTGTGGAAGATACAGTTTGTGGTGTAGCTAATAAACTTGCAAATGGCTGTTTATTATAACCAAAGACCATCACTTAGCTGTCTAGGTTCAGAAAGATTTCACGATGGTTTCGGTAACAGGAGGTCAGTACACTGCATGCTTCAGGCAGTCCTACCGGTCTGTCGGACTGCGGCTGGGTCTCACCTGTTAGAAAGTGGAAAGTCTCGGTTTCCTCCGCGGTGTTAGCCAGGTCGCTGTAGGACAACGTCTTGGTTTCCTTCCCGGATCCGTTGTTGAATGAGGAGACAGCCAGGTGCTGGACAAACAGCTCCTTCAATAACAACACCGTGTGTCAGCAGACGAGAAATTCACACTCACAATGAGCTCAAAGAAAAGGTAAGAGCAGCCGCGTTTACGGTTTCCGAGAAGCTAGCGGTGCTAACCCCAGTTAGCAGCAGCAGCAGGTGGACGAGCCGATGAATTAGCACAGCTCAGTCAACCAAGCATTTAGCATCAAACTGCAGCTTACTGTCGCCTTGGTGGTGAGGAAAAGAGCGTCCTGGTTGATGCTGGAGACGTCCGGGGAGCTCTTCATGATCAGCCTCACCCTGGATATCGGGAGGGAGATTGTCTTTTTACTGCCAGACGTGTGGTCGTCTTTGTCGGGATTATTTTGAGACATCTTCATGAGTACACGGCGCCAGACAGGCGGAACTTCAAGTATTGTTTTGAACGCTGACGCATTTCTTCTTCTCCTGCAATTTAACAGTGGTTAGCAGCTGTTGAAGCTGGGTTACTGCCACCTGCTGGACCGGAGACACTTAATCTGAAACCCACTATTACTGCTATTACTGGCCAATATGTTGAAATATCATCATTATATTTCCTACTGTAACAACTTATAACATAGTTTCATAAAAGTCGGGCTAGATGTTTTGCATGAATATTGGATTGTATTGCTGTTTGTGGCCACAAAGTTATATATATATATATATATATATATATATATATTTTATTTATTTTTTTTTTTTGTGTTTCCTGTTGCATTGGATTGTGCTATAGCGATATGATTTTGTATTGAGCATAAATTGTCCACAACAGTGAGCTTGTATAAAATAAACTTATATTGTACAACAGCTTTTGGTTCAATAGACACATTAATCAGCTATAACAGTAGGACCACTTAAAAAAACGAGCTTCATTTCATATCATTTATTTTGTCAAGAAGGTGTATCCCAAAACAAAAAATATACATTTGGTAAATATAAAGGAATTATTTGGATTTAATTTGTCTCGAAAGCCAGACCTAGCTCCGAATAAATTGTCATTGAGGCCAAAATAATTTGTCTTTTTGTGAGAAAAAAAAAAAAAAAAACTTTTTCTCTCCATTATAACTCCCAAGTTTTACATAGTCATCTAAATAAAGAAACTGAATACATATGCCAAACTTATTTTCTTGCCATATTCACCACTTTTAAACAATACTAACTGAATTTGGCGCGATGTCCTCCGGTCCAGTGTTGGCGCATGACTTACGTGTTTGCCCAGTTCCCAACCACCGAAGAAGAGTCGATGACAGAGGTCGGCGCCGAAGAAGAAACAGTGGCGCCTAGCAATGGCGGTGATTTGGCCATACAAATAAACAATCCGGTTTGCAGTTTAATGCTTATGTTGTTATCGTAAGTACTCTCATGTCGTAGCTAACTGTCTTAAGTCTGTCTGTTGCAGAAAAAAGGACACGTCTGTCCCTCTGCTTGTGTCATTCGCCGGAGTCGCATCAGTCTGATATTGATGATAAACAGTTAGCAGGAGCCGACGGGGCAGCCTCCTCTCATTGTTGAACGCTGAACTCATTTCGTCGCGGCCCGGCGTCGTTTTGTGACCACTAACGATGCCGCTGGGTTTGAAACCATGCTGCGCCGTTTGCAAGACGAATTCCTCGTCCATGTGGAAGAAAGGAAACCAGGGAGAAATCCTGTGTAACAACTGCACAGGAAAGAGCAGCGGCGGCGGAGCGTCAGGACCCTCCATGTCCTCCAGCGCACAGCCCAGCAATGGCGGGGGCAAGCAGGTTAGTTACTCTGTGCAGATGTCTCTTTAACATGGGCTGCTTGTCCATACGGTGTGATGTTTTTAAAGGTAACCCCCACTCTAAGATAAAATCCACAAATGTTACTTCTGGTCTGATTGTACTGCTCAGTTATGTGAACTCGATCAAGTACCTTTTTAAGCTAAACAGTAGATTTACTGGGATATGGGAATGTTTTATTTAATTTAAATAAGGGTTGTGATGTCCATGTTAGTAAGACCACTGTCTGTGTTTGTAGATATTTAACAAAATCAGGGTAGATTCAAGTGGCTATTGCGATAATCCATTAAACCTTAAAAGTGTATAGTCAGGAATAAATGCAAAGCAGTTTGTTCCAGCTTTATAAATGTAAAAATTAGCTACTTTTATATATCAATATAAAATGAAGACCTTTGGGGTTTTTTTTAATGGTGGTGGGTGAGACGAAACAAGCACATGGAAGGAGGTCACTACAGGCTCTGGGACATTATCATAGACAAATTATAGACAAAGCAAATAATCAGATCAATCTGAACAGCTGAAATCCTAATGCATGTTTTTTTTGTCCTTAGTCCAAGCAGGAGATCCACAGGAGATCTGCACGGTTGAGAAGTACGAAGTACAAAGCTCCTGCGTCTGAGAAGAAAGTGTCCACAAAGGGAAAGGGAAGACGACACATATTTAAACTCAAAAATGTAAGCTAGCAATGGATTTAATTGGTCAGTTTTGTTAACTCTTGTGTTATCCTGGACTGCAAGTTTATTCATCTTACTGTTGCGTGTGGTTTCTTTACTCAGCCAATCAAAGCACCTGAATCTGTTGCAACAATCATCACATCAGAATCCGTATTTTATAAGGTATGGAGTTAATTTTTACCAAGCAAAATTAATCTTAGGTTTCTGTTCAATATCAGAAAAGATCACAGAGACTATTGGTATTCCTTCATCTAACCAACCAACCAGACTGTAGTCATCCTCGATCTCTCTATTTGTACCAACAGGGTGTTTACTACCAAACGGGAGATGTGATCAAAGTAACAGATGAGGAGGATGGGAAGTCATACTACGCTCAGATTCGAGGCTTTGTTCAGGACCAGTACTGTGAAAAGAGTGCAGCATTGACCTGGTTAATCCCCACCCAGGCCAGCCCAAAGGACCAGTTTGATCCTGGGACATACATTGTTGGTGAGGAATAAGAACTGTGCGATATATATACATACTTTTATGTTTGAATTGTTTGAGGAACTATCTGTTTTTTGTTCCAGGTCCAGAGGAGGATCTGCCCAGAAAGATGGAATACCTGGAGTTTGTGTGCCACGCCCCCTCTGAATATTTCAAATCACGGAGTTCTCCGTTCCCCACCATCCCCATCCGACCAGAAAAAGGCTACATCTGGACCCACATAGGACCTACACCAGCCCTCACTGTCAAAGAGTCTGTGGGTGGCAGCAGTTAACAGGACTCTGATATGGACTTCCTCTGTTTCCTGTAAACAGACATTTGTATATTTATGTAATATAATAAGAACAAAAATGGTTGTTAACTACAGCCATTACATCACATCGAAGACAAGCTGTGATTTGACACAGAAGAAATCAGATGTAACAACATTTCAAAAAAGTTGTTTACACAATTGCAGCATTGGAATATTACTTTTGCATTTAGTAATAAACAAAAAATCTTGTTTTCACTCTTCTTTTTGTCTGTGATTGTTCAAAAATAGATATTTATTCATTTATTTAGTTACTGTATGCTGTAACTTTTGGGCTATATGGAGGACATTTTTGTTGAACAACAATGTTGTGTTTATTATTATGAGTACATTCAATTAAATTCAACACACTTAATTTGTCCCACAGGGGCAATTTACAGAGGCACATAGTGTAGCATAGTCACAAGCAATAAAAGATTTAAATAAATCAATAAAACATAAGCTCTACACATAATGATAGTAATAATGATACAATAAGCAAATGGAAAAATGAGCTGTACATGATAATTAAGTTAGTGCAATAAAAGTAGCAAAAAATAAGATAAGACATTAAATATAATCAAAACATATTTCCAGCACAAGCTATTTTACAAATTTATTGTTAAGTGTCACAACAAGAAACTTTCTCCCATCGTTGCCCACCAAGAAACAAAACAGCGGTCTAGTCAGCCTCACCGAATGCAACCGAAGGAGGAAGTGCGCAGGAGTGAAGCCTCTCGCTCTGCCTTTACGCTCTTGGATGATCATTCCCGGCCGAACAGCCGAGCTTCACCTCGTCGGTGAGATTCCCTGTGTGCGGCAGAAAGTCTCCCGGCGCACCAGCGGGGGAATGGATGTGGGTTCACCAACGTTAGATTTATTTTTCCCTCATGGGCTGGATATTATGAACTTTTCCTGATCAAAAACTAAAAGGCATGAGTATGGGAAAATTCCAGTCAAAACTTGGTGAGACATTACATTAAATAAGCCTGTTTTTAAATGAGAGACTGTAGCTTACTATCACACATCGCATTTATTATTCTCTCTTTATCTGGGCAGCTTTGAAACGCAGACAGAGCCCTGAAGGTAAGACAGTCAGATACAACTACTGTGTGGTATACTTACATCATACATGTGTTTGTACATGTGTTAACATACTAACTCTCGCGTTTTTCCAGGTGGTAGTCCGGCCTCCGGTGTGCTGACTTGTCAGGGGGAATTGGAGCGAATTTACATTCACAAAGGCAAACTGACAGAGGTAGAAATCAGTTCTTATAATTTATGCTTATTTTGCAGATATAATTTAGTAATAGTCTATATATATAATTACAACAAGACATATTCAGATGCAAGTTAAAAATACACTCAGCGGGCATCCACCTCAGGTATTTTAGAAGCTATTTAAAAAAAAAAAAAAAAAAAAAATCAGTGGTCTGGTATTAACAGATAACTGGCCACATTTTAATCACAGCCAGAGGTTTGATATTTGATTTATAATTTAGTTAATTTAGACCCTGTGGCTCTAGAGATGTTATATCAATATAATGGAGGATTTTTCTTCATCTGAACCAATCAGTGTGTCCAGTGTGGCTGTACTAATCAAATGACTTTACTTGACCTTAAATTGCTTGTATGTAAAACCAAATAGGTATTTGAAGGCAGAGTTCTCCTCCAGCACATACCCCGAAGAGCTGTACATTAATCCACAGAGGTGTGTTCCTATAGTGCAGAAAAACAAGCAGCAGGCAAAAACACAAACACTAGCAGCCTCATCATACTGGTGTGTTGCAGTGCCAGCAGCTTCATCTCAGTGAAGCCAGTTTGGGGGACAAACAGTATTTGCTCACATCACATCCAAGAGACATAAAAGGTGTTTGGAGGTAGTCGTATATTTATTCTTCCGCCCTTCCTCCTCCATCTCTATAAAGAGGCGTCCAAGTCTGTGAAGTGCAGCACAGCCACCCCCCCCCCCCCCTCCAAACAGCAAGGTCTTTATACAGCACCTCACTGAAAAAAAAAGTCTCCACATCTGGTACTGCTTTCCTTCACCAGCCAGACAGAATGTGAGGCTGTGGGGGGAAGAGGAAAAAGATGTGGGGAGGGGTGTTTGGAGCTGTAGAGGGGTGGGCATTTGATTGCATAAATGGCATCACATGTAGACCGTTAGCGTAATGAAGCAGTCACGTTTGGAGCGTGGATACTGAGAGATAGTCTTATAATCCAGAGAGGATGTCCCACTTATTTTGTTTTATTCATGAAAGACTGTGGAAGCTGGTGACAGTCACATACTCTCCTAATAACTATAAACACGCTGATTTAATCTGTATAACCGGATTTTGTTGTGAAAGTAAGCTTCCAAGGATCACAGGGTTTCTTGTAGGAACAGTACATTCCCTTATACGTCCATCTCAAGTATAATACGATAACCATCCAACATGTCAGGTTTACTTTTCTTAAGTTTCATCTTCCAGCACAGCTGTTGAAGTTATGAGATTTGATGTGAGTTATCACTGGTTTCGTTGTTTTGAGGTTCATGAAGCGTTGGAGGCAGAGGATATTTGTGCCATGCTATATGAAACGCCTGGAAAGTTGTACAGTTTGGAAAAAGATGTCAACTGTGCCAACTCATTTAAGGCTTTGTGGTAGGGGTGCTGTGCTTGTTAATAATAGGGGTGATTAGATTTTCCAAGCTAATATAGTTTGACACTCCATGACAGAACGGTGTAAACTGTAAATGTGAAAGACATCTCAATGTATGTTTTCTGTCAGCTTTTGGTGTTAAATGAACTACACAATGAAGTCTTGGCGTTAACTTTATATTTAAAGTATTTTCCTTGTTTATTTTATCATTTTTTTCACAGAAAAACCATTTTTTTCACAGAAAAAAAAAGGTAAAATAAACAAACAAACAAACAAATAAATAAATAAATACAGGAAATAAAAGTTTTTCAAAGTAAAATCAATCTTAAAGTATTTATGCAGTGTTGTAAAATGTATACCATAACACAGATGATTTAGCAGTGACATTTATAGACATCTGCGTATTGTTGAAGATAACTAGTGAGAAAAAATGTGTTGTGGGACAACAACTAAAGACACATTCACGTTGTCTGTTTACATAGTTGACTCTCAGTTACCAGTGACTCAGGATCAGATGTTGGCGACTTCACTTTCTGAAGAAGCACAAACCTGTTTGCTTTGCTTTGATCTCTAAGTGAAATCAGTTTGTGTGTGCATGTGTGTGTGTGTGTGTGTGTTCATAGACACAAAGTGAGTATTGTAACATTCATGAGAAGAGTTTTCATCTCTTCATGTGTCAGCTTTATATTGTCTGACATAATTAACAACAAGGAGTGGTTGCTTTGGCTTCTGCACACTAAGTTCCTTTGTTTGGAGAGGGAATACACCCTTCAGTCCCAGGTAACACCAACATATTCTGTGAGTTCAAAGTGGAGCTTATGTTTTTTTTGGCAGCTAAAATCCATCTTGCATGCCACAGTTATGAACCAAGAGACCACGGTAATCTGGTTTGTCCAGGTATATCCTTCTTTTATCTGAAAACATGGAGAATTTTCAGTTTTCTTGTTGGTGTATCACATGTTTGCACAGTTTGATATAAACAGTTTGACATTTCTGTGAGAACGGGTACTGTTCTGTTCATCAAATGGGTCTGAAATGCCCTTTTCTATCTAATATAATACATTAATGTATATACACTGAGTTAACAATGATTAACTGGTGAACTACTCATAAGTGCCGAAGTAATCAGTGTCATCTCTCCATGTCCCATCTCCGTCCTCCCTCACAGTGAAACCTCTTTTCAGAAAGGCTGTCACACAGTCTTGCTCCATTTTACCAGCACTTGAAACTTTGTGATGCCAGAATGGGGGCATGAATGGATGTTGCATCATGAAGGTATTCAAAAGAAAAGACTACAGGATTCGACCAGCTGCGCACCTTTCTGCTACCTGCATCATTACTCCCTCACCTCCCACCTTATTCCACTGGAAATCGAACCCAGGATCAAAGCTTCACAGCAGGCCGAGCGTGACAGGCAGAGAGAAGAGGGTGGAGAGAGATAGCCCGTGTTGTGTGTATGTGAACGTGTGTGTGGGTGTGAAGTCATCTTATCATTCCTTTTGTTGCTTATCTGCATCTGCCCGGACATCAGTGTGATGTTTGTGATGCATTGTTGTGTTGAGAGATGAGAAATGTCTTGTTGGTGCTTTCAGTCCTCTCTCGCTTTGCAGATACAATATGTGTGATCAGATGTTATAGAAATGCATATTAGTGTTAATGATCTGTTCTATAGTTTACTAAACTTACAAACTTAACTACTTGACAAAGAAGTGACAGGTGGTACCTGTTTTGGATGTTAACCCCTAAAAAATCATTATCTTTTCCAAAGATTGGCGCATCCCAGTGGCTGGAATTTAATTATGTGATGTAGTCAGAGCTGATGTTGAATATTACTGAAGTGGTGTCTGTTACAGCTTCCTAGAAAGACTTACATAAAAACCACAGATGTTCAGGGATTGTTCAGCTCTGCTCACATCTAGAGATCCATCCCAGCGCTCGTGGGACATGAAAATCACTTAATTGCTTCCTCTCCCCTTTCTCGCTCCCTCTGTTAGCATGTGTGCTCTGTGCTGATTTACGCTCTGTCTCTTTTCTCACAGAACTTGTACGTAGAATTGAGGGAAAACAAATCCGACCATAATTGCAACCTTAAGGGTGAGTACAGAATTGTGGCATCACACTGACGTTGTTCACTTTGATGTATTATGAGGGCCTTAATTGTTATTGTGTTGGTTCAGCGCATTACCAGGTTAGCCGCAGAAGCGTTAACATGTCATACGTATTTGCTTTCCTAGGGGGAAAAAAAGAAATTGTGACATTAAACATATCTGTTTTCTATTTGTGTGGAAAGTTTGGACCTTTGGATGTACAGCTTTCAGTCAGCTTTTAGTTTCCTCTCTGCTGCCAAACATTCATTGAAAACTTATAACAAGGAATAAATGAATTACAAAGGCACATCATGTTAACACAATAGTGATTGTAGCTGCCCTCAAACTTTGGGTGTGCTCATTATTGTTATTCACAATCCAGCTTTATGTGTTGTTTAGTGGTTTTGCCGCCAAAGAAGACACTTAACAGGGACAAAAGCATCCACTTCCAGGTCAATAAACGGACAAAGAAGAAGAAAAACTATGCTGGTGTGAGTGTTTATCTTCATGCTTCTGACTAAAAGCTTGTGGGTGAAACAAGATGGCTGTGATAGTGTGTCTGCATTTTTATAGTACTGATAATTGTAAGTTGTGTGTTTGTTTCTGTGTTTTAGAAGTACTGTTACTGAATTAACGAGCAAGCGAGAGATGTTGAACTATTCCTCTAAATGCCCATCACAGTAGCACTAAGCTTGTTATTCTGATAATATGTGCGTATACAGGACACACAGTGTGACCTGGAGCTTGAGGAGGACTCTCAGCAGGAGTGGGTCTTCACACTGTACAATTTTGACAACAGCGGCAAGGTCACAAAGGAGGTAGCTTTCTTTCATCTTTGTTGTCAAATTAATTCAAATTTAAAGTATCTGTGTACACAGTTTGCATGTGTGTGTTCTGCAGGATATGTCCAGTCTGATACAGACCATTTATGAGGTTCTAGAGGCATCAGTCAAGCAGCCTTGTGGTGATAACACACCCCTGAAGATCAAGCTAGCTGTCACTCCCTCAGCTTGCCCAGACAAGCGCTCACAAACGGGTAAATTGAAATTTTTATTGTGGCTTTAGGAACCATGAGTATCATTTGTGGGGGAAACACTTAGGATCCAAAGTGTCACTGTGCCAAGACTACCTGGTTCAAAATGGTTGGGATTAAGACTTCAGGACTACAAGTCAGGATTTGACTTGTTGACTTGTATTTTGTCCCCCTCTCATTAAAAAAACAGACATAGAGAAGGAGCAGAGTGCGTCTCAGGAGATAGGAAGCCCAATAAGGAAACTCTATTGTGAGGATGAAAACATAGAGCGCAGAAACCACTACCTGGATCTAGCTGGCATTGAAAACTACACCTCAAAATTTGACAATTCAGGTATAGAAACGCCTCCTTTATTGTTATGGCCAGTGCAAACATCTCACTTCATGAACTGATGTATTGTTTAATCGGGAAACTCTTTTTAAGTATAATTGGTATTTCCTTTTTGTTTCCAGAGTCAACCTGTCAGGAGCCCACACACCAAGCTCACTCTGCTCTTCAGCACCACACAGTGGTGGGAAGAGAGAGCTGCATCTCCCCTGAGTCTCCCAGATGTCTCTCTAGCCATTATTCCCTGAAAAGTAAACCCATATCATCGGGGAAGGACAGGAGCAGAGGGGAGGGAAAGTCCTGCAGGTTGCACGGCCATCCTACCCAGTCTCACCCTCCAGCTCATAGTGTGCTCCAACGTACCCACAGCAAGAGGCTTCGCTCCAGGGTACAAGATGCCCCCACACCCCTTAGACACCTTGGCTCCCAGGTTCAGCCTGGGGTTGAAAGGGAAATACTACATAAACCTCGGGCCTCCTGTGGGGCCCCTCTAACTCAGAGACATGAGCACCATCACCATCATGAGCACCATCATCATCACCATCACCACTATCATCCTTCATAAATGCATTTCAAACACATAATGTATGAAACTGGATTGAGGCTCTCATGAGAGGAGATGGTGTAGTCACATTATCGGATATATGGGTAGTTTGGGAGGTAAAATGCTACTCAGCAGGTCCTTGAGTCACCTCCCTTACATTATATTCACTCTTTGGTGGAATCCGGCTTAGGCACTGTTATCTAATGTAAACAATGTCCTGTAAGATTACACTCTCTACATCCTGGAAGGTCAGTTCATTGTTGTCTGAAGGACACTTTATAGCGCTTTAGATTGACTGTACGCTCTCAGGTAAATTACCACTTAAACTATACGATTCGAAAGTCCACTATGTAGTATTATATAATGCCTGTATTTTGAACTCTACCCAGTATTATATATTAACAACATATCTCTTTTCTGTTTCAGGATAATGTGCAAATTAATATACAGTATGTCTGTCATGCTTAAAAGGTCTTTAATCTGGTTATTCTGACATGGCAACGTATTTGCTTTCTGACCCAATGTGGGTATCACTGAACAAATATTTCAGGGGAGAGAAGCTTCCCTTTGAACAGAAAAACAAATGTTTGCATTGTATTTCTGGGCACTATATGTTGTTTGTAATTGTATTTTTCTATATCAGTGGCACAATACACACATTATAATGTCACACTGAGATACACTCTGCTAAAGATAGCAGGATATATTTCAGGTGTCTAAAACAACTTTAAACATATGGGGGTGGGGGGGGGGGGGGTGGGGGGGGGGGTTTAAGACTCTAAATTTGCACCAATAGGATGCTGTCATGAAAGAGGCAGAGATACCTGTGTCTCCACTGACAGAAGCCTCAGTAGACCATAATCCATTGCAAGGACACAACGTGTCTTGAGGATGGTAAAAGCTATTTTTTATAAAGCAGATTCAATATTCAAGATCAACAAGTAAATTGAAGCACTTCATAACAAATCAGATAAAATATCTCAGTCCTCAAAGTTGGATTATTCCTGTATTGCTGTTCTATTTCTGTCCTCAAAATACTGTCTTTGTTTTTTGTGTTTTATTTTTTTTTTGTTTGTTTGTTTGTTTTGTTGAGTTCTTGCGTAGTGTAAGCCTCACACAGAGGTGTTGTGAATAGTAGCAGGTCTCCCAGTGGCATTCAAATGCTCTTCCTACTTATCTGTCTGGCAAAAGTTGCAAATAGACACCATGCCCCAACGAAGGACATGAGACAGCTGTTTCTATAATTAACTTCAACCCTCTTACCTACCACGAGACCCTCGTGCCTCGTTCCTGCCTCACCACAGCAAGCACTGTCCCAGATAAATGCACCCAGGCAGACACGAAACAGAAGATATCAACAAAGCAGCAAACGGAGGAAGCAAAACACTGACACGCAGAGCTGTTTGACAGCAGCTTCTACCAAGAAACTAGTACAACAAGCAGCGAGAAAAACCTGGAAGCATGAAGTCTCTGCGATTCCTCGCTGCTGAGGGCTTCGTTCAGACTGGTCCAACTGCTCTGGAGAACCTCAACTGTGTGTCTTTTAATCTCTACCCACTTCTCTTCAAGGCCTGCTACCTCCACGAACAGCCTAACTTACTGCGTGCTCTGGTTCAAACATGGCCTCTTCCCGAGCTCAACCTACAAAGGCTCTTGGGAAAGACAGTCGACTGTCAGAATGACCTCACCTCACGCACCTGCCGACTTTGTCTGGAGGCGATTCTGACGGGCTTAAAGGTACCTAGATGTTCTACAGTATGATATGAGTGCACCTGATCACATTCATGTCATACTCACATTACCCTTGCATTTTTTACCATGTCCTTTAATCTTCTTGCTCTGAATGTTTAGGCTCTCAATCAGTTGGCCCAAACACACTTGCGTGACTTGTTATTGGCTTACAATGATCATGACTTGTGAAAAAGTGGATCAGATAATCAAAATATGTTACCACAATTTTCTCTTGTTTTCTGGAGGATTATGTGCTGTCTCCGCAAAGAATTTATGTGAAGTGCCTTCATGTGGTGGACCTCACTTCTCTGAAAGACATCGAGCATCAGGACTGCCCCTGCCGGTCCACCCTGGGCCGATGGGCAAGAACCCAGCTCCTGACCCGAATGTGCTATGAGACCATGGTGGCCATGCAAGCCAGCGATGTGTCCCAATCTGCCTTTGAAACATCCATTGATGTCCGTCTGAACGGCTTTGTCACAGGCCGCAACTATGAGCTGGTGACTCAGGCCTTCCTCCTCCTCCGCTACTGCCCACTGAAGCTTCGTTTTGTTGGTTTTCGGGCTGATTCCCTCGCTCTCAAGCAGCTTTTCTATGTTCTTCGACTAGCAGAACCCGAGTCCGTCACAAAACTGGAGATGGTCCACAATGTTCCCCTGGAGGCTGCACACCTGGAGGTTCTGCTCTCCAAGGTGGAATTCCCTAAATTAGAGTCTCTGACCCTGCCGGCGGGTGCGTTGGATATTAGGAGGTTAGGGTTTGATGATGATGACCTGCTGGCCACCATTGGCAACCTGCTGGCACAGCTGAGCAGCCTGACTGAGCTCTATGTGGGATTCTCCACTCTGACTGGACACTTACGCAGACTGCTGAGGTGAGTAAATAGGCAAATGGAGAGATTAAGAAAAGAGAATAAGGTATCCTTGTTTGTCTGCATATTCATGTGAATGAGGTGACAGATGCAGATGATGGATGGCTCTGCTGTCCATCTTACATGCGCATTGTAGTCCCGAGAGCTTTTATATAGCTCACATTAATCACCTTTAATCAGAGACACAGCACGTTCCAGCTTTAAGGCTCTTGTTTAAGAATGGGAGGTATTTTGCTGTTAAAATTGTTGACATGATGCCCGTGTAAGGACAGACAGCTCCATCTGGCTACTGCCGTAGGTCAGATATACCTCGCATTGCAAATGGAAATGGAGCAGGAACATAAACACCAAATAGCAGATATGTTGAAAACAGTCTGGCACTTGATGCAATGTAAATGTTTAAAAATGAGCAAAATGTTGCAAAATAAAAGCATAGACTCAGAAATAAGTTTGAGGATTTATCAGAATGCTTACCAGATTTTTGTGTTCAAAAAGTGTTAAGGCTCAGTTGTTTCCACTGACCTTTCACTCCTCACCAACTTACCTTTTTTCTTTATCCAGTCCTCTCAACACTCCTCTGCAGTGCTTGGAGTTAGCCAACTGCTGTCTGAACCGTGTGGACATGACGTACCTGGCCAACAGCCTCCATAGTGAGGCCCTGGTCCGCCTGGACATCAGTGGGCATGACATCTTCAGCTCTTACTCCACCTCTTTCCACAAACTGCTCAGCCGCTGCTCGGCCACATTGGCCAGCCTGGCCCTTGAAGAATGTAACATCAAGGACGAACACATGGACGCCTTCACTAATGCTCTGACTTGCTGTCAGGTGTTGGAGGAGCTCAAACTACTGGGTAACCCTCTGACCTCTGTAGCCTTGCAGAGGTTATTCACCATGTTATCTGCGGGCTTTCCTAAGTTAAGGTACATAGAGGTACCAGTTCCCCGTGAGTGTTACTCAGAGGATGTTACTTATCCTCTTGATGAGTCAGTCCTACTGCAATACAACAGGGATTTGTTTCAGCAGGTCAGGGGCCGGTTGATGGGCATCCTGGAAGGAGCTGGTAGGGGGAATGTGGAGGTGTGCACCCCACTCATGGGGGCTTATGATCCAGACATTAATGAAACCAGCAATGAGCTTGGAGTATCTATGTTGAAGTCTTTCAACAGTGTAATTGGGAACTTTATAGGTACCATAACTGATGTGGACAACAGGAGAGCACAGGCTCAGAAAGATTAATAAGGTTGCCTGTAGAAGGAAGTAAATGGACTGACAGAAAACAGTCAAACTTAATTTAGTTATAGTGCTAGCACAGGTTGCTAGCAAACAGTGAAACACTGAGGGCCAACACTGTGAAGTTTGTCTGATTGAGGATTCACACAGGAATTTCATTCCTGCCTACATAGTATCTCAACAAAGGATCATAATTTTCTTCCCAGTACCTTCTACAGTCTGTAAACCACACAGCTGTGCAGTGCAAGTTGTAGCTCCTGCAGTGATTATGGTAGATACTTGAAGTTTGCAGATATTTTGTTACCTGTATCTATTGTATATGTTTTATGTCTATATTCTGGTTTAAATATTGTATATAACTGGATTTGTAAAGATAAACCTCACAAATTTGCAACATAGGGCAGATCACATTTTAACAGGTGTACATGTGATTGTCTGTTACACCAATAAATCAAATCTTAAAACAGCCTGTCATACATTACATAAAGCGTGACACTTGCAAATTTTCCGAAAATGTACATTTTTATTGAGCAGTCTTATATAGGTTACAATTCATTTTAAATTCATTTACACCAGAGGACAACCATGCATCGATTCAAGACTAGGATTAACAGCTTTGACCAGGAACCATCTATTTCTTCATCCACTCCTCTTTTTCTTTCCTCTCACGGATCACCTCATTCAAATATGGTGACAGGTAGCTGACATCCTAAAGGGAAAACATTTTTGTTGAATTTAGAGAGGGAGACATTACTATTGAACATCCTACAAAATCCTCTTTACAAAGATTTAACTTTCACTATTTTACATTTTGTCTTGATCAATTTTGACAAGTTCCCTAAATTGCTTTACACTGAAAATGCACTTTTTTCTATATGGTAGCACCTGGCTATTAACTAGGTAAGTAATTTTAGAATAAGCATGCATTGTGAAACAATTTATATTAAGAAATGCTACTACTACTTAATTAGCCCAATTTACTATTTAATCAAACATTCTGGACAAAAAAACAATTTCAAATTTGTTCTGTCTACCTCTTCAAATTTCGTCCACTTGTCTTTAGGGAGGATCTGCTGCTTCATGGACAGATCCAGGGCTCTCTTGATCCTGAAAGTCCTTTCATTGGACATGTCCTCTGGAAGCCTCCTCAGGGCCTCTTTCACATCTGAATCCTCATAGATTGTGTCATCACGCATTAAACCTGGCACAAGAAACATGCAATGCTGAACATGCTAGATAGAAAATCAATAATACAATAGCCCATGTTCATCCAAGACAATTATGTTTTCATTTGTAGGCTTGTCATGCAGTAGGCTAAGAACTAGAAGAATTGTTGGGTTTTGACCAATAACACTGTTCTTTAGACTTACCAAGCTTGTTGAAGCCACACATGTTGTAATACCATTTGCGGAATCCAAGCATTAGCCTGCCTGTCGCTGCTGCAAACATACCAAGAAAGACACACACGCAAACAGGATCAGTCAGGAAGGTGAATTGAGGGGCAAGATTACATTAAGCTTTGTGACAGATATGAGTAGGAAGGAGTATGGCTCCAACAGTGATACAGTATTACTACTACTAGAGTACTAATGTATTTTTTTCTGCCCATTAACATTTCAGATGACTCGTGTTTTTAACAGTGGTGGAAAGCAACTACATACATTTACTCAACTACTATACTTAAGTAGCTCTACTTGCTCAATCTCAAGAAGTTACAACAATGAAACATCACTTACTGATACATCAGTATTAACAGTCTAATAGATGATAATATACCAACCAAGGGATAATTTTCTGCAGAGGTGGTGCTTCTATTTTTAATACTTGCAGTACATTTTGCTGATCATATATTAGTGATTTTAGCTGAATGGGAATTTAAACCCAAGACTTTTATTTGTAATAGAATATTTTTTACATTATTGAATTGCGACATGTATAAAAGTAAATAACCCGAATACTACTTCTTCAACTGTGTTTTTGTACAGTATATACTACCTGAAATTATAGACAAAAAATTATAAATCTGTTATGTATACAGAACCAAAGGTGACTCAGTACCTCAAACTGTGAGGTTACATTATGTAACAGACAGTCACCTGTGACTTTCAGATCATATTATCCGAATAGGAAATCAAATGCTGTCTGTCAAACAGCAGATAACCTGTCCATCTGAGATCATATCGCTGAAATCATCAACTGTATTAGAATGACAGTTGAAACAACACAACACTGGCCCTAACAGTGAGGAGCTAACATTAGCAGACAACCGAGTATAGATAATACAGCATAATACCAAACACGGACTGAACAGCTGCTTGGTAAACATTTCACAAAAATAGACAAGACAGTCAGTATGTGGTTGTAACATAACTAAATACTGTTTATTTCACCGTGATTGGCACAGGCGGCCAATGCTAAGCTAATGCTAGCCTTCAAGCACCCTTAGCATCAGTTAGCACGGGGACACCAGAGGACACACACAAGTCAAATGCGCCAGAAAGCGTATTTATCAAGGCGAAATGAACATAACACGATATCATGTGATACAGTACAATCTGGGTCACGAAATGCTGGTATAACAGTATCTTCGAAGAGTTAATTAAAAACTGGACATATCAAAAAGGAGAGTCGTTCAATTACCTGGTGCCCTCGACGCCATCTTTACCACTGAGAACGACCGCGGTGCGTCATGGGAAAGGAGTATTGAGGTCATTGCCATTGCGCAACGTCACATTACGTGTTTATCATAGACCATGTAGAAAAATGTGCTTACAGATGATTTAGAATTTTATTATCGGAATCTATGAAGCAAAGTAATGTTATCGAAATCTCTCTGCAAAATATAATATAAGAGAAAGACAAAGTTAACTATGCACAGAAACAACTATCTCCTCTGGTCAGGACTGTGATTTTTTCTTTTTGAGAAATCACAGTGAATTATATCAAAAAGAAAAAGACGATGCTGTGAATTAGCATGTGACTCAGCAGCTAAGGGGGACTTTAAGGAAAACATCATTTAAAATAATGAACGTCGATTCTCTTTGATAATCTAGTCTAAATTTAATAAATCTAAGAGTAGTGGTTTTTGAACTGGACCTGACCCAGTAAGGTCTCGATGTGAGTACAATAAAACATTTCACTTCACTAGAGTGGCAGTATTAAGTAGCACATGGCAGGGAAATACTCATGTAGAATGAAAGTATTTTGAATTTGTGATTAAGTACAGTGTTAAAGTAAATGTACTTAAAGCAGTTGCATGCCAACAAAGAACAAGTGAGACCTGATCCTTTTTCAGATTGATGATGACAATCTACTCTTACAGGTAGTTTTCACTACATGACTGATCATAATTTTACACACAGTCCCTCATCTGAAGCAAATCTTATACAGAACCTTTATCGCTTTTCTGGTCTCTTATATATACACATATACGGTCATGGTAAATAAGAGCAGTACTTCAGACAGAAGAGCTGATATACACTGTTTGTATTTATCATACATCACATTTACAAAGCAAACCTTTTATTTCCAACATACTGTATGTTTAAAGACATTTAAGTCTGCATGTATCTGGCATTATGGTATTTATTCTACATGCTGAATAACTTCTTGTCTGAGGTTCACTTTTATATCTCCTAAGGAAGAATTAAAGTGTCTTTTGGAACAAATAAAAATCTTCCAATGTGGCCATAGCCAGTTCAGTGCAAAAGTTCTCATCTGGCAAGGACGCCAGGCGGTCCAGGGAGATGTAGTTGGGCAGGTTTGGGTCATACTGAGCTTTTCCGAGGTACTCAAGGAACAGGTGGCGCTCTTTGATGCGCAAGTACTTGGTATTCAGGACCTATGGGAGGAAATATGCTCAAGGTATAATTCTCAATATGAAAAGAACACAAATAAAAATAGATCCACATTGATCCTAAATTGGTTAAATAGCTGGCAACCAACAGTTCACTATACCTGTGGGAACTTGGTGATCAGGTGGTGGGGCACCTTCATGGTGTTGTGGAGGAAGTCAAATATTTGGGTTAACTTCCTTTTATTGGCAGTCAGCACTTTTGGGATGGCAATGACTATGTGTTGGATCTCATTTTGCTTAAAGCCGAACTCTATTTCACAAACCTAGGTGGATCACATTTGCACACAGACACATACACACGAAAAGAATCAAAACATTGAAAGACAGTATCTCAGGGAGTTACTCAAACAATCGATGCTAATGATGTATTTCGTTGTTTCAGTACCTTCAGATTTTCTTTAACAGGCTCCAAACTGCCACACAGTAATCTGGGTAGACGAGCTACAATGTTCCGAGTCTGGAAAGAGAAACAAACCGGCTACAATTTTCTATTCTATTTCTATCAACAAATTCATTGTTTCTTTTTGTGTAGAAAAATATCCAACACACTGTGGTAATACTCATAGAAAGCTTACATTAGAAGCACTGAGGTTGAGTTGCTGCTGATAAAACCCCAGTCTGTTGTCTAGCCTCTTCACACTGAAGTTTAGCAGATACGGAGCTCTGGAAACCATGGATGCAACAGTCTCAGAACTGAACTTCTTTGACTTGAGATAGTTCACCCTTCAACAAGCAACAAAAAAAGAAAATGTTACTCAGAAAGTCTCATTGCAGAACCTGACTTGCCACTACCATAATATATATATTATACAGAGTTAGATAAATTTGTGTAGTTTATCTCATTAGATTGATTTAATTTAGAATAAAGACATTTGAATTTGTTTCTGCTTCTGGGATCCCTTCATCTCACCTGATCTGCAGGCTTTCCAAACTCTCAGTGAGAATGAAGGGGTTGTGTGTGATGATGTAACCAAAGCGAGCGTCCTCCACCCCAATCTCTTTGAGGAACAGCAGCCTCGGAGCCACATCTGTGTTGAAGTCAAGCTTCAGCAGCATGGAGCCCACGTTGGGCCTTTGTTCAAGCTTCCATAGATTCACACCTGTGATAAGAGAAAGAGGCTGAATGATCAGTAAAAAGAGATCTGGGTGAACTGACAACTTAAAGACCATTGTCTTTACCATTATAGTTCTAAATGTGCTTCCAAATTGTTTCAATAAATATGATTAAAATGTTCTCAACAACACATCTACACTTTCATTACCTAGCTGTACCAGCTTGCTGAGTGTCTCAGACTTGTCAACGTAGTGTCTGAGAGAGGTGGATGCTGGAGGCATGGCTGCAGGAACAGATATACTGAAAGCCTCTTCATCACTGATCTCCTCTAATGCAGAAAATTCAGCAGCAGCATCCAGATCTGATAAATGAAGAAAATACAGACAGAATGGATTCAACACCCATGGGGAAAACAAAAAAGCTGAAATCTAATTATAAATGCGGATGCTCAGTGAATATAATTATATAGCCAACAACAGGAAACTGATATGTACCTAATGGCATCTGACTCTCATTCAATGGCCCAGCATCTCTGATTGGCAGCAGGGGGCTCTTGTATGCCACAACATCAGTTCTTGACAACTCTTCTGTGAACTTGTCTTCCTTAGCGTCAGTTGCCAGATGTTTGGCCGTTAATTCACCATAACCAATCATCTGTTTTTTCCACCTCTGTCTTGTCTGATTTGTTCTGTGAGTCCCCATGAAAAATGAGAATCCACTTGGGATTTTGATGGCTACATTTGTAACTGTTGTGCAATGGCGAACTGGAGTGGAATACTGCCAAGTAGTAGCCAGTGTCTTGGGACAAAGTAGACTTCTACATCTCAGACACAGCTGTGCACAGGATGAAGTCATGGCAACTCTGCAGAGAAAAAAAACAAACATGGCATGTTGGTTTGGTTTGGTTTTAATTTGCCATAAGACAACCCTAAATCACACACTTGTCCACATATTAAAAAAAAACAAACATGGGTTCAATACAACGTGAACCACATGAACAAGAAACAGTTACTATAAATAAATACTATATAACACCATGCTACTCAATATGACAATTATTATTATTGTTATTATTATTATTATTATCATCATCATCTTTAGGCAGGGGCTGTCTATCTGTCTATACTTCCTAAAAGCTTTTACAGAGGAATACAATACAGACATAGAACTAAAACTAAACTCATCAGATATAAATATAAGCAAACTTGAACAGTTGTTATGAAGTGCAAGCTACTTAGAGTTACCTATGACAAGTAAAAGATCATTTTTACTTGTAGGACAAGTCAAAGTCAATACACGAGATAGATTTAGTCATGCTGATTCTGTACACGCTATTGCATAATATGCATTTACACTAAAATATATAGTCTGGTACAGAAAGCTGATGTAGCATTGCACTCTTATTTCCCAGGACTTGTGTTCGACCTCTGATGGCTAGTTTAGCTGTTCCTGTGTGTGATGGCCTGTAGAAAACAAACACAAAACTTAACCACCAAGTGTTTTCCATATCTACAGCAAAGGCTGTTTGAATAATTTACCTTTCAATTTGTTGTGGATACATACAGGTAAGATGTAAACCAGTAAAAAATTTGAGACCGAATTGTTACCCTGCAAGATGTGAGCTATAGACACATCTATAGTCGTTAGGTCCGAGCAAGCTAGCTGGACAACAACCCTCTGTAAATCCTGTATAAAACGTAAATGAGACAAAGGCAACAAATTACTTTTTTTTACTCACATTTTGTAGTAAATGTAGTGAATCCTTAAATCAGCTCCTTCATTCAGTGAGGTCTCACTTAAGGTCCAGTGTTTTCATGTGCTCAATACCGGAAGAATTTACCGGAAATCTCACAATTTGGGATGTACCACAGTGGTGTATGCGTGGGTGAAACTGTTGCCTTAAATGCACTCATGAGGGTGAATAATTTTGAAAAAAAAAGTATAAATCATTTATTAATCACCAATTACAAATTATCTACTCAAACGCGTATTTAAAGTTTACTCTTTGCTTTGGTGACTGAAAGTATAACACGTTATTTCATAAACTCTCACCCCCACTGGCTCTGTGGTTCAGTCCTTCTTCAAGGTTTTACGTGTGGATCTCATCTCCAATGTCTTGTCTGTCTGTCTTTCCAAGTTTTGGCTTTAACTATTAAAATTGCATTAGTAAAATTGACAAAGCAGCCCACAACAGCGATATGGCAGCCGCCGAAACTACCCGAGCGCCACGGAAGGAAGATACCAACTATAAGTTACATTTCCGAATGATAAACGAGCAACAAGTGGAGGATATATGTCTTGATTTCTTCTATAAGCCACACACGATCACATTGCTGACTGTTACTGTGCTCAGCTTGATGTACTTTGCCTTTACCAGGTAAATAAACAGTGTCGAAATTGTACTTTTTTTTTATCTGCTGTTGTTTCAATTTATATTTAAAGCTAGGTTTTCCGCTCCTTTCCCACCTGTACCTGCCTATGCATGTAAAACAGTGTTGAGTGCCCAGCAGCATAACCTACCCTTTGTTAACATGTGAAACTGTTTTGTGACAGGAATGATGAGCACTCAGACAACAATCTCCGTGTTGGTCTTTTTGTGGTTGTCTCCTTCTTCTTGGTCATCAGTGTCCTGGCCTTTCCTAATGGTAAGATATGCAACTAAACTTCCATTGGCTCCATCATTCAGTGGTATGGGATTAAATCCCAATCCCAATCTGCGACAGACAATAACAACAGAAAATAATCAGCAGATGAAAAATTGAGATGGGGATAGCTCAGTTCTCAAGTATGAAACTTAGCTCAAGTGATAACAGGTGGTCATATAAGGGGAGCTTCCTCGATAACATCTTAGCAGGCTCCATCCAGACAATAAAGCTCTGGATAAAAGCTAGTAAGAGTTCATTTTCTCTGGTCAATTTACCTCTACTGCTAAAAGTGGAAATACTCCAACAGTCACTTATGTTGCTTTCTTCATCAGGACCTTTTACCAGGCCACACCCTGCGATATGGCGAATGGTGTTTGGTAAGTGTTGGCCTACATTTTCTTGACTCGCCATGCATCAAAGTTACCTAATGTTTCTGATAAGATCCAGTTACCATATGTCATCAACCTTACTCACTTTCTTCTGTCGTGGCTAGGTCTCAGTGTGCTCTACTTCCTCTTTCTGGTCTTCCTCATCTTCCTCAACTGGGACCAGGTGAAGATTCTGATGTACTGGCTGGACCCAAATCTGCGATATGCCACGCGGGAAGCCGACATCATGGTGGGGATAGTTTGGAACTCAGAATTAGTTAATTTTCCTCTGAACCATCAGAGCAAGTTCCCGTCAAAGCTCGGATGTTGAAAGATTTCAGAATGAGGACTCGGGACAGTAGGAGACCCCATCTTTGACAGATCTTCTTCTTCTGAATGGATGTGAAGAATCACAGCTCTATATTGAGAGTTTACATGTATGTAAATACAAAGTGGATCCCATTCAGATAGATAATGCCTTCTGTAAATAAAAAAACATAATTTACTTGGATTTCTTTGCAGAGCTTAGCCTTATCTGAATCGAGCTGTTGTAATTTTGTTCTAAGGTTAGTAAATCCCCTGAGACAAAGTTGTAATTTTAGGTTATTTAAATAAATTGGCTTTACTTTGGTTGATTTTAATATAAAATCAAATTTTTCAGAGTTGAATAAGCAAAGATTGAAAGAAGAAAAGACCAACATGATTATGAACATGTCTGCTTTAGTAATTCGTTTTTAGATCAGATTTCTTTTTGGTGGTTATTGTGATTTTAGAATTTCACTACCTTTCTTTTCTGTTTTACAGGAATATGCTGTTAACTGTACAGTGATAACATGGGAGCGCATCCTGAGCCACTTCGACATCTTTGCATTTGGCCACTTTGCAGGCTGGGCCATGAAGGCTCTGCTCATCCGGAGCTACGGCCTCTGTTGGACCATCAGCATCACCTGGGAACTCACTGAGGTAACGTGTGTGTGTGTATATGTACATATGTTGAAGATGACCATTGCATATTTTAAAATTTGTGATGTAAATCACACGCAAATGTATGAAGTGCTCCAGGACCTAAGCAACCCCTCTGGGAAGTCTGCAAGGTCATGCAAAAAAAGTAATTACTCGTAAACTGTATTGATCCAACTCATACAAGAGCACATCATTGTCTCAGCCCAGTGTGAGCAGGCAATAGGGATTGATTGTTCGTGAGAAACCCATCATAACAAAACAGTCGTATCAGCAGGAGTTTCTGCACATGCCAAGAGCTTCTGCCTTGACTGATGCCAATTGTTGGCTGGAGAGATTAGATTACAGGATTTAGCCTAATACCAGATTTACTCATCACAGAATCAACTTCGCCAGAGAGCCTATGGTCAAACAAGGTGCAACAGTCATTCAAACAACACACTATCTAAATTTACATTTTGTAGTTTTAGTATTTCCCAGCAGATACTGAGCCCCTTGATTTAAAAAAGATTTTGATGTAACTTAAATATATTTCGTTTCACGATCCTCTCCACTCATTTTTTTACAGCTGTTTTTCATGCACCTTCTGCCAAACTTTGCGGAGTGCTGGTGGGATCAGGTGATACTGGACATACTGTTGTGTAACGGAGGAGGCATCTGGCTGGGTATGACTGTCTGCCGCTTTTTGGAGATGAGGACCTACCGCTGGGCCAGTATCAAGTCAGTGAAACTTTTTCTTTTCTGTGTGTTTTCTAAAATTATACACGGGGTATATTCAGATCCTTAAGATTTTTTTTTGGATCACAGAATTAAAAATCAGGTGCTCCACCCTATCAACAAGATCAAATCCAGTTTTCTCTCATGCCCCCCAAACCATGATTGGTAGCATTTTTAATCAGCTGTTAACAATACTGAGGAAACCTATTAACAAAACATCATAAGGAACATGAACTGTAACACTGTAAAACTGTCTTTTCATGTGTGTTTTCATTAGTTTCTAAGGAAGCATTTTATCTTGACCACACAAAAGACACAAAGCTCCCATACCTTGGATTTAACTGATGTTGATGTTGACAAGCAACACCATTCTTCTTTTCTATCCTATCAAACATCTGTCCTTGTTGTACTGCCCATGTCATTTTGCTTTCTGAATACACCTTACTAACCTGAATCTTGATTCTTTATCATTCCCAAATTAATCACATTCGAAGATCATTTTCACAGCAGACCTTATGACAGAGTCATATGTCAGAGCAGAAGAGCACAAGTGGAACAATGGCTCCAAGTAAAAATCTTGGTTGTGGAAAAAGGTCTGGGTCTTGTGTGCAGAAGCACAGCCCATTGCTGCCGTATGACACAAATTGTTTGAAATCAGAGGGTTTATGACACTAGAGCTCTCCATAGCCCCATGTTATTGTATGAAGCGAGATTGCGTGTGCGTATTTATCTCTGCCTCCTTAAAGGTGCACATACTGTGTCTGTGCAGGGAAATCCACACCACCACAGGGAAGATAAAGCGAGCCGTGCTCCAGTTCACCCCAGCCAGCTGGACCTACGTACGTTGGTTCGACCCAAAGTCATCCTTCCAGAGACTTGCAGGCATCTACCTCTTCATGATCTTATGGCAGGTAGGCTTTGACCTTTGACCCAGAAATTCCTGGAAGATCTTCAAAGTCCCTGATATTAATCTGTTGATTTTTATTTTTTTATTTTTTTAATTCAGCAATAAATCTCACATTCTACAACAGTTCCCCTCCAATGTTTGTCAACAAGTACTGTACATCCATGGAGAATACTATTAAATTGTGTCTGTCCTACATGCCTCATCTTCCCAGTTGACAGAGTTGAACACGTTCTTCCTCAAGCACATCTTCGTCTTCCAGGCCTCTCACCCACTCAGCTGGTGTCGTATCCTCCTTGTTGGAGTCATCACTGCACCCACTGTGCGGTAAGTTCACTCCTCCAAATGACATCTTGTTTACACCCCACCTATGAGCAACTGTAAATGTGATATACTAGATTTGAACACTACCTAAAACAAATGCAAAGTTGTCCTTTCAAATGCTTTCTTAAATGTAGGTCTGTGTGGAAATCTAAAATGTTCGCTTTGTTCTTGTTAAGAAATTTTAGAAAAATTCTAATGTCCCAATTTCTTGAACCTTTTTCAGGCAATATTATGCATACCTGACAGACACTCAGTGTAAACGAGTTGGAACACAATGTTGGGTGTTTGGGTACGTATCACTTGTCCTGTCATGTTTTTTAATGATCTAGAAACAAGTTAATGAGCTGCATTAATGGTAATTTCCGAAAACTTATTGTGCCTCTAGCAGAAATTCTTTCAGTTAAATCATAGCTCTGGTAGGAGAAGCCTGGTAAGCAAACTGAACTAATATTGAACTTTTTCCAGTCTCTGGTATTTTTTCTTTGATCTTGTCAGCATACTGTATATCACAATGATATGTGCCCTCGCTGGTTGGATTGGTTCCAGGTCCTACAAGATATTTTTGTGTATTTAAAAGATAAACAAGCAAAGTATGAACAAGAACAAGGAAGAAAACGAACCAAAAAAAAATTCAGAGGCACCATGTTTTTCCAATGAAGTTTTTTTTTAATTATCCCATAAAGGTTTATTTAAGATTCACTTTATTTAGATTCAGTTTTCTTACTCTTTATCTGGTAAAATGAATTCATAACATTATGACTTCATCTGAGACACAAAGCTGCTGATGTCCTCAGTCTGCTCCAGTTTCTATAGCAACGAGACAGGCTCTCACGTTCTGCTTGAAACACGGACCGCTGAGACCACACTCTCTTGTCTGAGGTTTACCTTTGCAGTGTAACCTTTAAAATGTGGTGTCCACTGCAGTCTGACAGATGAGTTTTCCTTAAATGTGTAACTGGTTGGGAAACAACAATTTAGAGCACATGTATTTGGACTTTAATGCTAGATGTGCTGCGCATCCATAGAGAGGTTCCACTGCAATGAAATGTCTTTGCCAAGAGAGGGGGCTATTGTTGAATAAAACGGCATGTGTTTAAAATTTCCAGAGCAGCAGAATTACCTATTTAATTAAGCTTTTATATTTCCTCTCAGAGCCATTGCTTTCCTGGAGGCTCTTGCTTGTGTGAAATTTGGGCACGACTTGTTTTCCAAGACACAAATTCGCTACGTACTCCTGTGGCTACTTTGTCTGGTAAGTGTGTGTGTGTGTGTCACAAAAAAGAACAAAAACTAGAGTGCTTAAGCAGACTCATTAATTTTTGCTTTGCATCCTCTTTTCTTCTTTCTTCTCATCTTCTTTAGGCACTCATCACGCTTCTACTTTTATATGGGATGGTGTGGTATGAGCAAAGGAAAATTAAGGTAAGATGTCTTCTTGGTTCTTGATTGAATGCTTCCACGATGTCTGTTTTAAGCCGAAGTTAAAACCAGCTGAAAATCTTGTTTTCCTGACCCATTTCTGTTTGTAGAAACAGAGAAAAGCACAGGAGTTACAAATAACATCAGCAACAACATTCACAATACCAGGATCTTGAAACTGAAACCACAAAATGGAATTCAACCATCATTTATTTTATTATTTACATATGTGCTTTTTCTGCTATGACACATTTCTTAAAAAAATGTCTCTAGACTTGAAACTCTAACCCAGGAGATGCCAGAGACACTTCTTTTTAGTTCAGTTTTCAGTTACCATTTAGAGTTGTGCATCTCATTAGTGTTTGGCTCTGAGCTCCCTTCTGTTTACAGAGCATTTCTGTGCAAAATGAGGACTGTGATGACAGCAGTGTTGTCGACTCATGTGGTTTCATCCCAGATGGTGTTGCAGGTCAGTCTCATAACAGGCACACTGGTGACAACTCTTCAAGAGACTCCAACCTAAATGTCTAACAAAATAATGTCTTTTAAATCCACAGGTCAGAGGGAGTCCTTGAGAGGTTTACAACCTACAAAAAGGAAGAGAGCCTCTGGGAGGAACAGATTTGTGAATGGTCACGGAGGAAAGAGACAATGATCAAAACAAACACTGAGTATTCAAATCCTCTACAAAGGAGATGAGTGATTTAGAAAGCACCCAACTAAGGGAAATATATTACGCACTCAAATTTACGGGGTACAATTGCAACAAGGTTTTGAAGAATCCTAGAGACCAGGAGGTAGACTCCAAAATACAACACCAAAAGCCTTCATGTTATTTCAGCTTATCAAGTCGTAATAGCTGTGGGAGTCAGAGGCAAAAAAACACAACAATGAGCTGAAATCTTCATATACCTGCTGACTGGGGTGGTGAAGTGTGGTCTGTGGAATCTGCAATACTAGCAAACCCTTAATACTGTCTGACACAGACAGAATTGAACATATTTCTAAGGAATATGCACTAGATTTTGAAAGAGAAGATTGCCTTACTTGGATTATAGAAAACAGCATGCTAGCCTCAGCGGCATCCTACACCCAACATATTCTGCCTTATATTCCTGAATGTTGTTTAGATGTTTTGCACTGTGGGACATGCACATATGTCAACTCAGGGGTGTGCCAGCTTTATCAGTCCGGTCTGGTTCACAAACCAGTTCACACCAACACCAAGTGCAAATATATATATTCTATAGGCCCTTGGACTTGTTTGCACTTAATCTCTTGACTGTTGTTTTAGAATATTTCTGTCACTGAATTTAATAGCTTTACTAGAAAAACTAAAGATCACAGTTATTGTTGTATTGGGCATTTTGTAAGTCATTTGAATTGGTGGTGATTTATATGTTAATTTTGCTGATTTGATGTATTTGTGTTTTATGTACTAATGGCCAAAAATACCACATTTGCACTTATCTATAATACAGTAATCTACTGGTATATACACTGCTGTCTGCTTTTCCTCAAACAGAATAGCATCATCAGGAAAGAATTTTTTTCTTTACTTTAAATTAGAGGAGCAGCCAAGTTTTACTGAACCGATTGTAGCATTTACATGTTTTACATTCCTACCCTTTTACGCTTTCATCAATGTGAGTATTGGAACTGTTTAGATGTATGTTATTTTTTGCAGTTTTGTATGGGTTTGTGATTAGGGAGAGAGAGAGAGTAAGCAGTGCATGGTGTACTGACAGAATACTGTGACTTTCAATTCAAAAGCACTGTGGTGACATTCAATAGCAGTGGATAATCACTTGTGTGAAATTATCCTTTTAAAAGGCAGTCTTCTTGAGGTTTTTTAGTGATCCAAATTAATACAATGTGATATTAATATAGCACAGTAAGTGACTAGTCCACATAAGCTGTTCTTAATATTACTGATAGATGCAGTGTAGATTCATGTTTAGTGTTACAATGTGTTTTACAACCACCCGTTAGTTTGACAAGTGTTACTAGGTGAATGTATTCTGATTGAATTTGTATTGATGCTATTTAAATAAAAAAAATCCTTTTGCACTTGCCTGCTGCAGTGATTCCAGAGTTTGGAGTTTATACAATGCTTTAATTTTCAGGCCACACTGTGTTTAATATGAAATGTTTAAAATATGTTGTAACCTCCAATGCATTACTTGGTATTCCAGATTTTTTTTATTATATATGCGTGTGTTTGGCTGTTTTTGTACACACAATTTAAGGACCACATATCACTTTTTTTCATTGTATCCACAGATATTTTATTTTATTGTTCTCCTTTTACGTGAGATGTCTGAATTAACAGACTGACTCAATAATTTTACCATCTTGATTTCTGTGTCACACCTACAATATAATAGAAGCAATTGAAAGTATTTCTGGGGCAGATCTAAGAAACAGTTCACAGTTTATATACTGCTGTTTAGCTTAATCTATTATAATACATAATTTATTTGTTGATTATAATTTGTATTAATATTATGACTCTGCAAAGTAACTAGTAATCAAAAGCTGCCAAATAAATGTAGTGGAGCTGACCATACAATATTTTCCTTTCAAATGTGGTGGATCAAAAGTATAAAGTAGCATATAATGAAAGTACCTATATACAGTGCAAGTGCTTGGAAATTGTACTTAAGTACAGTACTTGAGTAAATGTACTTAATTACTTCCCACTATGGTCAGCTAAATCCTTTCATCTCCACTGAAATGACTAAATTATGCTTACTATTGATAATATAAACAATGACATATTTTAAACCCTTGGCTATATCATAATTTCAAGTCGTATGACACAAAATAACCCCTCCTTAGAACCATGTGGTACAAAGTCGTGTCTAACCTCTTTGTTATGTTCAGTTACTACATTTCCCGTGGTGCCTCTGTGAGTGGCCCCTGTGCTGGATGACAGCTATCCGGCGCCGAAACACCGACAGACGCTCAGACGAAAGAGCCATGGCGGCCACGGGTGGAGGGAAAATTAGAAGCAGGAGATATCACATCGCCTCTAAACCTTACGCCAAGAGTAAACAGGTAAATCGAGTGAAAGTTTTTGTGTTAAGACCCCGCGTCGAGGACGTCGCGGCGATCACGGTGCCACTATCGCTCAGCTCTTGTTTTTGTTTTGTTGGAGACATTTTAGGGCCTTCTGTTAGCGCTCGTGGCCTCCACGCGCTGCTAGCATGTCCGGGAGATGCTAGGTAACTAGCATGTTGGCTTATAGGTTAGCAAAATCAAGACGGGCTTGACAGGTCAAATCACGGCACAGTGAGTCGTTTAGACTAGTTAACCAGTATTTGTTCAAGTACAAGCGCACACATGACACGTTGGAACAACCAGCCATAGCTCTATCGGGAAGTTCTTAGCCGCTAGCAAAGTTAGCAGAAAGCAAGGAAGTCGAATTCTACATGTTAGCTGTTGAGGCTAATGCAGGCTAGCAGGCTAGCACTGGCGAGAAACGCATTGTTGTCTTCGACTCTTAAGTTTAGAGGCTTCACGCCGTTGCCAGTAAAAGTGACATGGTCGCTTGGCTCCAGTTTACACCTGTCCAGAGCTGCGTATAACCAGCTTTCATGCAGAAACATTTTAAGATTTGGGTACTAGCGTCCCGGGAAGCGTTTTGGATGTTAGGCTAACTAACGTTAGCCAAATCTCAGCCAGTTGGATTGCGCAGGTAGCATCGGCTGGTTGGAAACCCACATGGTTGTCTGAGGGGATTCACTTGGCGCTTGGACAACAGCTAATGTTAGTTTTAAAACCACTCCACGATCTGAACAGTGGGCATGATGTGTTTTGATACATAGCAGACCCTTTGATATATTTTACTTTGTCAGTCATTACGTAGAATATTCGAGTGAACTACAAATCAGATTGTTTGTTTATATGGCAGTCAACCTGCCAGTGGGTCCTGTGACTGCACAGACAACTGTGTGAATATTGATAGTTATACAACCAGCAGATCATTGTGACCAAGAAAAGGTCATCAATTAGATACACTCAGTTGCTAGTTTATTAGGTACACCTAGCAGACAAGATTTGGATTGTTTCATTGATCATTATTATTCATTATTGTTTATGGCTGACATTAGTTATCCACATTGATGTGACCTTAAACCGTTTTGCATTATATACACACATACACACAAGGTGCAAGCTATAATTATAATGACACTAATTAAATAGTGATTTAGACAAACTAAACATTAAGTTCAAGTTATTGCATTTATTGGACATTGTTGGTTTTGTTATGAGTGGACCATTTGTGTCACAGTTTAGCGTCCATCTTCATTGAGACAAATGGGGTGAAGAAGTACCCCTCAGTATTGCGCAATACAGTTCAACAGCACCACAAACTAATACCTCCAAAATAACCGTAAAGTTGAATCAGCACCAGTCTAAAACTATTTGAACAAAAACTGAACATTATAATTTAGTGAAGGTTTAGGGCTGATGTTTTACACTGTATTTGTTTTCGCCAAATAGGCCTAATGAACTGTCAGTGAATGAATAGTAGTTTAGCGTGTATGCAAAGAAAAGATATGTAATTTCTCTCATGAATGCTGCTGACTTGGCATGTAGTGTCAGTATCATGGTGAATCTCTGCTTGACACCATGTCCCTCTGCACTGCACGAACAGCAAAACCTGTGATCATTAGATGTCGACCCTATGATACATATTTGCTGCTGTTCAGATAGAGTGTTGAAGTGAGGGAGACTGACTGGAATGATGCATTGCTGCCAACAAACAAATGCAATAACTGACCAACTTGAATTTGAAATATTTTGAATTTTTTTGAATAAATGCAAATATGGGTTGACCCGTGCATCGTTTGTGTCATATTGCAAATAAGAAGAATAAGAGATAAGAAGATCTTGGAGTTCACACAAATGTGTCAGGACTGAAGTCAGCCAAAAACAATGATTATCCCTTTCTTGTTGAGAGTTGATGTTTAAGAAATGGGTAGAGTTTTTCGGCAACAGCTTGATTTACACAGCTCTATTGGTTAAAAGGCAGGAGCATGATAAGACATGCAGTTTTTGCACCATTGCAGTTTTGATCCATCTCAAAACTTGCAAGTTGTAACAGTGGGAGCTCTTCTCATCAGCACTTACTGTATATTTTCACATGGCATAAATGAAACAATTGTGCTGTATAAAGGATCCCAAAAGGTGTTTGTGTTTCTCATACTCATTCACGTCATTTTTGAGTTTAAAAAGCTAGATGTACTGATCTTCTCAGGTGCAGGCATGGTCAAAGTTAGACATTAGAGCTTCCCGAGAGAGCAGTATCAGTTGACCACAGGTCACACAGTCATATGACCCTGTCCGCAGCAGAAATATGGCGCCTTTAAATCCTAATGTGTATGTAGTGCTACTAAACCAGCATTGTGGTGTTATTACACTTTTGAATAGTCAAAGTAGTGTGTATTTGCACATAGGTTAAAGTGCAGGGTGCCCCACAGGTGTACATCAAAGATAAGCAGAAAGCAAGAGACACACATGGCTCTTATCTGGAGTTGAAGGCTTCCATGGGTTACACAGCATATACATGAAGAGATGCACCAGCTAACTGCTCCTTTGCCCAACTTTCCCCCCTCCATCTGGTATCAACAGCATTGCCTTATCTGAAGACATTCAAATACAGTCATTATACCAATCTAATAACCAAAGAAATTATATTATAAATGAAATTGTTGCAGACAAACGCTCCAAATATGAGTTTTGTACAGCCTTGTTGCTGTCCAATAGACCCTTCACTTTAATTGGTCATTACACTTAAGATATAGATTGTGTTTTTGGCCTTGTTGTTATCCCCCACTTCAACACCAAAACTGCACCATGCAGTTGGGACATCATTCATGAAGCAGACCTTAAATCATGAAGATTATACCAGTATTAAATGCTCATGTATTCAACTACATGAGAGTTTTGCTCAACTTCAAAGTCTACAAAGCCATTCAGAGATGGTAGATATAGTTAGCCAGTTAAGACCAAAAAAGTGCCTATAATGTACAAGACATTTTTTTCACAAAGTTGCAAAATGTTATAGATTTTACAGAAGTGATCTTTCTAGATATTAAAATCCTGGAAATGTGGTTACTCTCCATGTGTGGTGTAGGAGTCAAGATTCATTCTTATTGATTAGAATTCATCCAGCATTCGACCTCAGTACAGTGCAGACCAGCGTCACTTGCTCACTGTTTCATGGAAGCATACACAGTGCCTGACCCAGTTTCAGTCTTACTGAGCTTGTGTTTTGCTTTGCACTGGGGAGAACGAATGGCTTCTCATTGCAAGTGGGGCTGTGTTCCTGATTCAAATAATAAAATGCAGTGTAGATTTCTGTATTTTACAACTGTTTTTGTATGATTCAGAGGTCTCAACAAATAAATTCAGTGGAATTGCTGTACCACAGATTCATTTTTTTTTGATCACCATAAATACAAGCAACAGCATTTTATTTGTTTTCCCGTTTTCCTGTTAGTAGCATTTCTACAGTTTTACCTGAAGTTTTGTTTCACATGCACTGAATTTTATCTAATACTGATCATCAAGGAATTTTTCCAATGAGGGGGTATAAATAATGTCCAAAGTTTATGGTTCTTTGTTTTGTCTATATGCCTTCATCTCTGCCGCTCACTCAAGTCATTCCCCCGTTAATGGCCTCCTCTCCCTTTCTCATGTTTTTATCAGCAGCAGTCAGGCCTCATCAGTCGAGTGACAGACACAGTAAAGAGCATCGTTCCTTCCTGGCTGCAGAAATACTTCAAGAATGAAGATGCTCCTGAAGAAGGGGGGGTTGTACAGGGGACAAACCAGAACTGCCAGCCTCCTCCTCCTCCTAATGGCAGTGAAGAAGGCCCTCCTCCCCTTGATGGACGTGACTCCCCAGAGCCTAGCACCAGTAATGCAGGTAAAGGATCCATTCAATCTCTTTGGTTGTCCAAGGTTATCAAGGGAATAATAAATTCCTTGCATGAGAATTGCAGTTTTGCATTGTCCTCTGCACCACGCTCATCTGCGCCTTTCCTTGCTTGCACAGAGCCCTCAACCAGTCGGGCATCCCTGAACTTTCAGGAGTATATGCTTTCTCGACCTCCTCTGAGTCGCTCCCACCTCCATTTTCCCCCGCTGGATGCCTCCTCCCCAACCCTGGGTGCTTCCAGCAGCCTCTTCTCCCAGCCCTCCACCTCCTCAGCCCCTGGACCCTTTTCCACGGGCTTCTCCTTGGTCAAAGAAATCAAGGACAACCTCTCACAGCACGAAGATGATAACATCTCCACCACAAGCGGGTTCTCCTCTCGCGCCTCTGACAAAGGTAAGGGCAGAATGTTTGCATTAGGCCTTTCATTGAATAATCTAAATTGGATTATATAATAAAAAGCACCACCGCGGCAGTCTCTCACGAGTTCTCATGAGAGCCTGGGCCACTGCACTGAATGACGGACAGGGCACACAACGTCACTCAAGCTGAAACAAGTGAATAATTCAACAACAACGGTGTGGTAATGAGATGAGAGTTCATGACCTAACTCAGCTGCAGAGATTGAGCTGCACTCAGAGCAATCTACAAAGCCCTGTTTGGATATACTTTGGATTTTGGTCAATAGATGGCAAAATTGTAGAGCATTGAGATAAAGTTGTACACAAGCTACAGTTAGCCTTTCCTACCACTCTTGTGCTTGCAACCTGAAGACACATCTCAAAAATATGCACACAGATTTGCACCGATAGTTATGTCTCTCATTGTACAGGTGCCCTCTTATGGACATAATGCAAAAAAATAGACATTGAATTGTTCAAACCTGTGTGTTCACTACACACATCTTGTATGTTGATCTGGTTTGTACAGGAGTTTTTTTGCATTGTCTGTGACTGAATAGAAGTGTTAAAAAAAAAAAAAAAAGTATAAACAGCAAATTCAACCACAGAGTCAAAAGAAGTTGCTGTTTTTAGCTTTAAGGAATAAATGATAAATCTGTTGAATTATTAGTGTTGTAATAAGTAGAGGCTAGTATCAGTGACTTCATTGCTCTTGTGTGTGGGATGGCTCAGACATGAAAAATAAGCTAAGATAGATTTCTGCAAAATGGTCTGAGATGAATCTCCTCTTTTTCAGATGTCCCCACTTCTAAAACAGCATCACTTCCCCAGCTTTGGTCCCCAGAGATGGACAGAACAAACTCTGGCCCTCAGCCTTCCCAGTCCAGTCTGAAAAAGCCTGCTTTCAACCTGTCCGTCTTTGGAACTTCCTCCAACGTGAGTGTCCGGGTGTCTTGTTATCAGAATATTGAGTCTATCAGTGTGTAATAGTAAAAAAAAGAAAAGCTAACTGAAAGAACAGATCTGTGCCACAAAACTCTGTATTTTGGTGTCCCAGGGTTTGATCTAGGCTGTGCCATTAGTGCAGTGACCCACTTAAGTATAAAATGTCCCTTTGGAATTTGGTCAGTGCACCCAACTCTTCAAATCACGTGTACCACAAACTTGGACAAATTTTGCACTGACCATTGCTTTTAGGTGTAGAGAAATACTGGTACTTCAAGATTAAAATTTAATTGTTTTATTTATTATTAACTATTTATTTAATTTAGAAAGTGTTATGTGTTACATGCATAATCTGGAGAACTGCCTCTCTGCTCACGACCAAACAGGATCTTGATTTGTTGCATTAAGTTTCTCTTGTGTCTTGCTGTATATCCATCAACATGTTGTATATCTACTTTCATGTGTGTGACAGTGTGCCAGACACTACAGCTCAGTCAAGCCAACACACAAGAATTAGTCTGCTCTGGTGTCTGGTCTGAAGAAAGTGGTGTTGAGCATATACAAAACAAAATTCACAGTGACACCTAGTATAAGTCTGAGCTTGCTGCTTCACATGTTTGTAAAAATACTGGAACATCACAGACAACATTTTTTTCCATATTAAACTACATGGAATGGTGATATATTTACATCATATGAGAAAAATATTAAGAATAAGAATTAATAAGGTTGGCTATTGAAAAGATTACCAGATGTTTTTGCCGTTTTACTCATTACATTGTTTGTTTAGCTGCTTAAACCCTCTTGATTTCACTTATAACAAAGCCTTCACTTAAAATTAATGAAAGTGTTTTTGAGGATGCCATTGATTAGGAACATAATGAAGTAATTGAGCTCAAACGCAATATTATTTAATTTAACCCTTTCTCTTTCAGTCAACATTAAACAGCACAGCGCTGAACTCCAGTCAGCTTGGAGATTCACCCTTCTACCCCGGGAAGACCACATATGGTGGGGCAGCTGCAGTCAGGAGCTCTCGTACACGCCCTGGAACGCCATACCAGGTGAGCTAGTGAGAACCACATTAACTAGAGACTGAGACTCGTGTCAACACCAAAATTTTAAATTTTTAGTACTCAGTAGTCATAGTCACTCTACATGTACATTTAATACATGTTCTGTAAGTTTATCAGCCCTTAGTAGGTGAGCAGCTAATTTGTCACATCATAAAATGAATGTGACTCAAGTGTGAATATTATTAATTTAATTGGAGACTAAATTAGCTCATCTGATCTGTAGGCCCCGGTGAGGAGACAGATCAAGGCCAAGCCTGCTGGTGCTCAGCCCTGTGGCGTAACCAGTGCCACAGCCAGACGCATCTTGCAGTCCTTGGAGCGCATGTCCAGCCCTCTGGCCGTGAGTACACACACAAACATAATCTCTGTGGTTCAAACCTGATATCAACTTGAAGTGTATCAGTGGTATGACACTTGATATGTTGTTAATGTAAATTTTGTGTCATATTTTAGCATTTCCTTGGTAACTATGTCTCTAAAATAGCTGCATTTTGATTTTTCCTCATCTACAGGATGCAAAGAGAATCCCAGCAGCAGCCTCATCCCCCCTGTCACCAGTAAGTGTTCTTAAAATACTTTCAGTGGAATTGCACAACACAGCACTATATGTGAACATTAACACCAAAAGGGCCGGAAAAGCAGATTTATAATATTCATTAATTACAAGTTTCTGTAAAATGATGAAATAGTGAAAAACCACCTGAAAACATTTTATCAATTTTTGTCCAATAAAAAAGGCCTGTTTTCTCACGAGTGTTTTTTTTCTGGCAGTCACTTGATGGCACAAATCTAGATGTTTCACATTTCCAGTCAAAAAGGAAACGGGTAAGTACAAATTCTGATATATATTTATGTCTGCTCCATCAAAAATTACATTTGTGAGAAGCTTCTAATTTTATTATAATTTAATGCCAAATGTCCCTGTGTGACTTTGGGCTGGTGTATGCACATCATCAAACAAACTTCACTTGTGTCTTCTGTTGGAGTGTTTGTACAAGGCTCACAAGGCTCAGTGATGTGAATGAAACAGGGATGTCATTGTACAAACTCTGCAGCATTTGTTGTGGTTTGTCTTCCTGTCATTTCCTGTCCCACTGCCTGTTGGCCTCCTTTACAATAGTTAACAGGATTCTCCTCGGCTGGGACACAGCTGTTCACCAGTGTGTGTGTGTGTGTGTGTGCACGTGTGCATGTGTGCGCATGTGCGTGCGTGCGTATGTGTGCACGTCCTTTACATGTGCATGTACATGCAAGTGCTTGTGAGCAAAAGTGCACTAGACTGCATATTGTATTCAGTTCGTGGAAGTGTGTATGTGCTGTGTGTTAAGTGTGGTCCATTGTTAAATTGTGCCAGCTCTGGACTGGACTTGACCCCAGTAATAACTGTCAGGCATTCCCATCTGTGACAGCTGCTTTGTAAAGGCCAACAATGGTGTATTGACCCTCACAAGTTCAAAACAAGAAAGTCCACTATAAACCAGCCTTTCATAACTTTACCTTGGCACAGTCCAAAATATAACTTGACCAATACTAGATTTTTGAGGCTAATACCGATGCAGACATTTAGGAGTTAAAAAATAGTATATACTTTTTTTAAAGCACATAGTAACAAACAATCTTAAAATGTATCTTTGGAATTTACAGCAGGACATTTTAGTTAAAAATCAACTTGTCCATGGTCTCTAGTGGACAAATAATGTACCTTAGATCTAGTTTAGTGTTTCTGTGCGACAGTTTTTTTTTTCCAGTTCTGTAGTCCAACAACCACACCAATAGTGATATACTAGAACTAGTAGATAAATCGATATAATCTGGTGTTTTATTATCAACAGATTGCAGGAAGAAGACTTTATCCTGCTATCAAGAACAGTCTGTATAGTCCCAGCCTGATGTGAAATACAATACATAAACAATCCCGCATTTCTGTAGATATGGGGAGTAAACTACTCTGGCCGTGTTGGTTGTATTGAAGCTATACCTAAATGTAATAGAATGACTCTTTCATGTGTTTAATAGTATTTGTACATTCATTGAGTTCTGTGGCATGGAGCCAAAAGCTCTATTGGTCACATTAAGACGAAGAAACACCTTTTTTTCATATGTTTCTAATTCGTGCCCATATTTGAATGCTGTTTCTCCAATTCAGATGGATCCCACCCTCCCACCGGTGCAGAAGCTGGTGGTTCCTGCTGCAGCCTCAGTGTCAGGAAATCGCTCGGTGTCCTTCAGGCCCACTTTGACCCCTGGAGGGGTGAGCCGAAATCTGGACAGGACCCCAAGAGAGACGGTCAGAAACACGGTACTGTATTATTTTACACCACAGCATTATTCCGTTACATTCAGTGTTGCTAATTGGTGACTAATACATACTCCTATACTAATTATTTTCTTGTACTGTTCCCACAGCCCACAAGACAATCGCCGCAACTACCTAAAGCAACTCCAGGTCCATCTCAAAGGTACTAATGCAAGATGGGTGCTAATAGATTGAAGTTCCTTACAGATGATTCCATTCGTTTGAAAATAACTCAACAAAACTATTTAAATGCAAACAACTCTTAGGCATATCCAACAATTCTTTTTTGAGTGTTAAGATTTCACATGATCGCTTTCGTATAACTCCATGAAGATCATAAGGCTGTTTTGGTTCCCCTTTGGCATGAATACTTACTGGATTAGCAATTGTGGTTGAAAGTAGGACTTTTTCTTTTTCACTGGCTCAGTTTGTCTATCCCTACCAAGTGTACACACACACAAATGATGAAACATGCAAAACATTCATTTACCTGTTACTTTGTTCTTAAGATGAAGCACCCTATAGCTGATTGTTTTGGGGAAAAAAAAAAAAATTTGGAGAAGAGGAGGCAGAGGTTGGTGGTGAGGGAGAGCCAATGAGAGGTCCAGATGAGGGGAATGGTGTGTGTGTGTGTGTGTGTGTGTGTGTGTGTGTGTGTGTGTGTGTGTGTGTGTGTGTGTGTGTGTGTACACTTGTACTTGTACTTGTACTTGTACTTGCTACATAGTAAGGACCAAAAAAAGTATTTTACTAACAGAGTGAGGACATTTTGGGAAAGTGAGGACATTTTGGCCGGTCCTCACTTTTTGAAACACCTTCAAATCACATGTTGAGGGTTAAGACTTGGTTTTAGAGTTATGGTTAGAATTAGGTTTAGGTTAAGGTCAGGGTCAGGGTTAGGGTTAGGCACTCAGGTGTGATGGTTAAGGTTAGGGTAAGGGGCTAGGGAATGCATCATGTCAATGAGTGTCCTCACAAAGATAGAAGTACGTGTGTGTGTGTGTGTGTGTGTGTGAGAAATTGCACAACGATCATCAAGTTTAACATAGCAAGAGAGAGGAAATCTTGTTGTTAAAAATGGTGCAACCAAGTGAAAAAGCTTGTCTGGAGCCTTGAGATTGTATTGCTATATCAACTCCTTCAAATGTAAACAATTCCTCAGTACGTTCTTGTTACTACATTACCATATTTCCATATTATTTGTGGTTCACAATCTTTTTTTTTTTTGCTAATTGTTTTTGATGGAAACAAGGTAACTTTCTTGACATTTAGTGATAGTGTGATAAGGGTTTCAAGGAATATTACAGAGGAAACTTTTCCATACAGTTGGATTTATTGAAAAATAATTCAAAGCAATTTACTCCAAGTGTCAAAGCAAAACAATCACAACATTCTTGATAATTATCAAATGTTTTTGTGGATGCTTGATTTCTCTTTGTATTATGTTAAGTTTTATTTTACTTACTTTACCCTGCTACCCTTCTACTAGCACAATGGGGTCCAGTGGCCTAGCCTATCCTCTGTCCAGCACGCCTGCAGCCAGCAGTGTCGGCTCTGGAGGGGGCAAGATGAAGAGAGAGCGGACCAGTGCACGACCCTCCTCCAAACGCCCTGAAGAGGATGAGGTGAGGAGAAGCTTTTGCTCCAAAACCCCCAGGCTCTTGGTTGCAAGAGTGATTATGCATTTCTGTTACAGCATTGTTTATTATTTAACTCAAGGTTCTTACTTTAACTAAACATATTTGTACCACTGCAGCATCAGATTTATTTTTAGGGCCAAGAGAAAAGTCATCAATACAGATCAGATAATGAACCTGAATACATTCAGACTGATATCAACGATGCACTACTCAGAAATGGCAGAATCATTTCTGGTTTGCCTTTCTCACCATAAAATGTATTGTGTCTTGAAGTTACATGGAAAGTGATACTCATGCTTGTTTCTGATTGCAGGTGGTTGAGGTACCTGACCTTCCAACCATTTCACTTCCCATCAGCACCTCCGCCTTGCCCACTTTCAGCTTCTCCTCCCCTCTTCCCCCTCTCACCACCTCCACCACCATCAGCACCCCCTCCAACGTCAAGGCCATTACTCCTGCTAAAGATACAATCACAAATAAGGTCTGTTTTAAACCAATCTCTTCCTACTACATTACAATTAGTCTAATGGTAAACACCATTTTACTAATTTTCATGTTTTTTTCCAGGAGCCTCCAACAGCCTCAACACCCCCCTGTGTACCTTTTACATTTTCTTCCCCTATTGTCAAAGCAACTGCTGCTAGCCCACCCTGCTTTTCCCCTTCAGTAAGTAAATTGCTTATTTCTTAATAGTTAACATCATGAGTAATGCTTTATATTTAAATTACTTAAATCAATAACATTGATTATAAGTGTTGTTATCTTTTCCTGTTATGTAGGCTGGATTTACTTTTAGTGCACCTGTAGCAAAAATAGGTCCCTCCATGTCAAACGGGAAGCTTGCCACTCCCATACCAGCAGCGGGTAAGAGTGTGGTTTTTTTTTTGTTTGGTGGTTTTTTTTTTATCTTAACTGTGAAAATTCAAAATAAATGTTCATTTTTGTGTTTTCATGTTTTCTACAGTGAAGCCAGCAGCAAACAAAAGCACAGAAGATTTTGAAGGACCCTTTAAACCAGCCAAGGTCCTGAAGCAGGGCAGCGTGCTGGATCTTCTTAAAGCACCTGGTAGGAATCACCGACACATTATCTACAACCTTCTTGTTTTTGCCTGGTTATACATTGTTACAAGACTAAATCTAGAAGTTCACTGTTTAAATTCTCCTCCTGTTCTCTCTAGGTTTTGCCTCTCCTGTTCGGACTTCCCAAGACCCAGACAATACCCCTCACCAGACCTCCACACAATCCACTGCCCCCTTCTCCTCCTCCTCCACTTCCACAACCACCTCTTCCCTCTCTTCATCAACAGGGCTTGGAGATTTGTTCAAAGCCCCGCTAAACTGGAGCTGTGATGTGTGCTTGGTGCAGAACAAGCCATCAGATGCAAAGTGTGTTTGCTGTATGGCCCCACAACCCAACTCCTCCTCCTCAAAATCTCTGGACAGTAAGCCTTCACCTGCAACCTCGGTTGGACTGGAGAGCAGCAGTACGAACACCACCACCACTACATCCACCACAGGTTTTGGCACTATGTTTTCCAAACCTGCAGGGACCTGGGACTGTGATACATGTCTTGTTCTAAACAAACCCGATGCAGTAAAGTGTGTGGCCTGCGAAACAGCCAAACCCGGGACAGGACTTAAACCCTCACTGACTCTTCCTTCTGCCTTCTCAGCTGTTAAGACTGTACCCACCTCCACAGCCCCCGTTTCCACAGGGTTCGTTGGATTTGGAGACAAGTTCAAAAAACCTGAGGGTGCATGGGAATGTGATACATGCTTGGTACAGAACAAGGCAGAGGACACAAAGTGTGTGGCCTGCATGAGTGCTAAACCAGGTAATAAGAGCATGACCACGGTCATATTGGTATTTAATTATCTACAAAGTGCTGAGTCTATGGTTTTGTTTTCATGAAAGCAGAAGTCCATTAACTGTGTGATCGTATTTTAAAAGGCAATTGTTAGTTTAATGAAGCATCTTCCTTTCCTCATCAACACCACAGGAGCATCAGCAGAATCCTCTTCTTCAGCCAGCACTGCTCCAGTGTTTGGGTTGGGAGATAAATTCAAGAAGCCAGAGGGTGCCTGGGATTGTGACATCTGTCTTGTACAGAATAAGGCTGCTGATGTACAGTGTGTTGCTTGTCAGGCAGCCAAACCCGGAGCTAATGTGGAGCCTAAAGGTATTCTGATTTCTATGTGTTAGGGAAATAATATTGTTGTATGATGACATGTTCTTGAATCTTTTTTGCGTCACATTAAACTGTGAAGTTAACCAAACCTAATCTAGTCAAAATATTAGGTTTTGAGAAACTCAGGACTTGAAGTGTAACCTGAACCTAATGTACACTTTTCACCTTTTTTGAATTCTTGTTATCTTTTGTTTCTCTTCAGCTTTTGGTTCATCCTTTGGTTCATCAGCTGGCGGGACTTCAGGCTCTTCTGCATTTGGCTCTTCTACCTCTAGTTCTGGGGGTTTTAAGTTTGGCACATCGGACAGTACCTCGGGGTCTGGAACTGGAGGTTTCAAGTTTGGGGGCTCATTGTCAGAATCCTCCTCTTCATCAGGTGGATTCAAATTTGGAATCCCATTTGGAAGCTCCTCATCAGAAACCACTTCTAAAGACACTAATGCCTCATCAGGGTTCAAATTTGGCAGCTCATCTGAGGGCTTTAAATTTGGGACTGCTTCTAGTGATGACAAAAAGTCAGACCAACCTGCCACCGGTTCTGGGTTTAAATTTGGAACCAGTGGTGGGATAGTGTTTGGAACTGGATCATCTAGCACAGAAAGCAACTCCTCTAAGGGCGGCTTCACTTTTGGACTGTCAAAACCTGAAGAGAAGACATCAGACACCACCACCTCATCCTCTGTTAGTTTCACTCCTCCCATTTCCTCTCAAGGAAAGAGCGACAGTGCTGTATCATCAAACGACACCACATCAACGAACACCAGTGCAACCACCACCACAACCACCACCACAGGGTCTGTTTTTGGGAGACTGGGAGAGCCAAGTTTGCCAACCACCACACCACAAGGGGGCTCTACGTTTGGTTCTTTACAGGCAGACAAAGAGCCGGCTGCTCCCACGTTTACCTTTGGGAAGCCAGAGGAAAAGAAGGAAGGCGCTGCCTCCCCTGCTCCGTCTACCTTCCTCTTTGGTGCTGCTAGTAAAGATGCAGATGCTACACCAGCAGCAGCCTCTTCAGGTGGCTTTTCCTTCAGCAAGCCCAGTGCTCCAACAGAGCAACCTCCACCTGCGTATCCCTTTGGAAAGCCAGTAGACAAGAGTGAAACATCTGCTGCAGAGGCCCCAAAGCCTTCCTTCAACTTTGGACAAAGTGCTACAGGTATTTAATTTGTGATTTAGTAAACTTTTGATGGGTGGAATGACTTCATTATTTGTTGCTCTGTTTGGTAAATTGTTTAAAAGAATAATTTGATGTTTTGGGGAAAAGGTTTTCTTTCCTACCAGGAGTTTTTTTTTTTGTTTGTTTTTACTGTTGAAACAATGTGCGCATAAGTAAATATGTCAAGCTAAAGTTGAAAAAGCTGAATCTACTAAGTAAACAAACAAAGTTGACAAACAAAGACTTGGATTGTTGTCAGAATAATTGAGTAAATAATTTTCCTACAGCAATGTGCTACATACCATAAGCAACTCTTTCTTCTTCTTGACAGATTCAGCTACTGCTGCTCCAAAACCAGCATTTTCCTTTATGGCTAGTAATCCTACCAACACCACCACCTCGTCCTCCTCAACTCCGACTCCCAGTCTGTTCGGCGGCAGCAGCGCCTCCACCCAGGCTCCAGCTCCCTCTGCAGCACCCAGCACTTTCATGTTTGGTCAGCCTGCGGCAGCCTCCAGTGATGCTCCTCCAGCTAAAGGCTTTGTCTTTGGCCAGAACCAGGACAGCCAGCTGCCTGCTCCCTCAGCTGCTCCTCTGAACTCTGTTCCAGCCCCAGCCCCAGCTCAACCCTTCATCTTTGGTGCTCCTGCCAGTGCTGCTGCTCCTACTGCAGCCCCATCCTTCAATTTTGGAGCAGCAGCACCCTCTGCTGCCTCATCTTCAGGTCTGTATCTACTCTTGGTGGTTTTTGAGGGCTCAAATCTTGCTTTTATATTT